>NC_056731.1:806871074-807113574 GCF_019279795.1 Protopterus annectens | reverse complement strand
GAAATAGTGGTTTCTAGATCCTACTTGGGTGATGTAATTGGCGTCTAAATCCCAGGACTCACTAAGGCGAGAGAGCAATTTTCTGTCCTGACCAGAACTTTAAATATTTTACAGAACTGCATTAAAACAAATACTGTAACCAATACAGCATAATATAAAAATATAAGAAATAAACCACAAAACTTACTTTTCCCACAGTAAAGTCTGTTTCATGGCAGATGGTGCTCAGTCAGATTTCTGTTAAGCATTAGAAGAATTTCTTTTTAAATAGAAGTACTAGTCTCTAGATCATTTTTGGGTCTAAAGTAATTTGCTTTTAAATGCTAGGACTCACTAGAAGAAACAATTCTCTTTTCTTTTACACAGAACTGTTAATACTTTAAAACACTGCATTAAAATAAACATTGCAACCCACATAAAATATAAGAAATGATATTAAGGAAAATAAACCAAGAAACTTTAACTTTCCTGCTTAGGAGTCTGTTTCATGACATAGAGCGTTCAGCCAGACCTCTTTTGAAAACATATTCTTGCCTTTTTTTGGAATAAAAATAGTGGTTTCTAGATCCTACTAATGTCAGTGGTAATTAGCTTCTAAATCCAAGGACTAAGAGAGATAGTGCACTTCTCTGCTAACCAGAATTTGTAATGACACAGTGCAATCTAATCTAAATAATATAGCAAACAGTACAATGAAAATAAAATTAGAAACTTACCCTATCCACAAAGCAGTCATTTTTATAGCCAAGGCTGCTGTTTGATTTCTGATGTGAACCCTAGAATGTTTTCTTTCTCTTTTAATATAAATAGTGCTCTCCTGATCATCATCAATTTCCCTATAAAACCTAGGACTGATTAGGAGAGAGATTTTTTTCTCTTGACCAGAACATTTAATACTTTAAAGCGTTGCTCTAGCCATAAGTACTGCACCAACACAAAATAATATGACAATGCAAGGAAAGCACACAAGTATCACTTACCTTTTCCACACAGGAATCTGTTTTATGGAATCGAGTGTTCAGTCATACTTCTCATACAAACATGAAATTGCTTTATTTTTTTACTAGAAATACTAGTGTTTAGATCTTCATTGGGTAACCGGTAATTTGCTGTTAAATCACTGCATTGAGTAGGAGAGTTAGAATTCTTGTCTCCTAACCAGAACTTTGAATACTTTTAAGCACTGCACTAAAAATAAAGCATGCATCCTGCACTAAATATAAAGATACAGAAAACAAAACGAGAAACTTAACTTTCCCAGAGAGCAATCATTTTTATAGGAGAGGTTGTTCAGTCAGATTTCTCTTGAAAGCCTTGGAATGCTTTCTTTCTCTCTAAGTAGAAACACTAGTCCCTAGATCCCCCTTGGGTCACTGGTAATCAGCTTTTAAATCCTGGGATTCACTAGGTGAGTTAGCAAAAGCACTGCAATAAAATAGACACTGCAGCACACACAAAATAATTTAATAAATAGTGTAAGAAAAAGAAAAAAATTTGCCTTTCCCCACACAGGAGGCTGTTTTATGGTAGATGTACATTCAGATTTCTCATAAACCTTAGAATATTTTTTGTCTTTAAATAGAAATATTAGTCACTAGTTCTCACTCAGGTCACAGATAATTAGCTTCTAAATTCTAGTACTCACCATGAGATGTAGCATTGTTCTCTCGTAGACTGAACTTTTACTACTTTAAATCACTGCACTAAAAATAAAAATAGTAACTGCACAATATAAGAAAAATAAACCAAGAAACTTGCTTTTCCCACACAAGAGTCTTTTATGGCAGAGAGCATTCATTCACACTTCTTAAAACATTGTAATGTTTTCTTTTTGAATAAAAATACTGTTTCTAGATCCTCCTCAGGTCACTGGTAATTAGCTTCTAAATAGAATGAATGAATGGGAGAGACATAGCTCTTTTCTCTTCTATCAAGAACTTGTAACTGCACTGAAATAAACAGTAAATAATATAGGAAACAGTATAAGGAAAATAAGATACAAAACTTAACTTTCCCACATAGTAGTCATTTTCATAGGTAGGGCTGTCCAGTCACATTATGGTTGAAAACCCTGTATTGTTTTTTTAATAGAAGTAGTGGTCTCTACATTTATAAATCCTAGGACTCACTAGGAGAGATAATGTTGTGTGCTCTTAACCAGAACTTTTAATACTTTAAAGCAGTACATTAGAAATAAACACTGCAAAGGAAACAAAATAACATAAAAAAGTAAAGAGAAATCAACCAAGAAACTTATCTTTCCCCACACAGAAGTATTGTTTATGGCAGAGAGTGTTCATTCATTGGAATGCTTTATTATTGAAAAAAAAGATACTGGTCTGCAAATCCCTGTGCAGTCACTGGTAATTAGCTTCTATATCCAAGGACTGACCAGGACCACCTTCCTTAGGTCACTGTTGTATTACGCCATTTCTATTGGGTTATCAAGCCAAAATAACCTGGACGTCCAGCCAGGGTACCAATGCCAAAACCTTCTATACTGCCATATGTCCAATGTATGGAGTAAGCCTGTGGGCATACAGGTACATAAGTGGACGTCTGAAAGCGAGTTCCTCAGACTTTTCTTGCATCCAGTATCATGTGGTCATTGACATCATCCGTGCCTTCACTTTTTCATATAAGTGCGCCATTGGGGAATATTCCTTGTTTTCTTTTTATTTTGGTGGTTTAATCTGTTAGATGCCAGCTAAGAGGGGAAAGTACAGTTGTGTTGGGCAGATTCTTTATAAGGATCTCCACACCCAGTGTCTGTTTTGTCATGGAGTTGAACATAACTATAAGAATTGTCAGGTTTGTTAGTCATTTGTCCCAAAAACCCTCTCTACATGTCTTTCCTCTCTAAATACCTATTTAGAGACTGGTGTCATACTAACAGAATCCTATTCAAACAGAAATTCCTGCAATTCTTTCTTGTATGTGTGAGTTCTTAAGAGCTAGTTTAGCATACACATCTGTTAAGGTACATTTATCAAACATTTCTGCATATATGCCATTAGATCCACCACTGCTTTTTAGACTTGAGGTCAAACAGTTTCACAAGGGCATCCTTCATTTGAACATAACTAGGAGGGGTATTTCCCCCTCTGTGAGACCTTAATGTTGTCTTTGAAAAACAACAAAGTTGTCTCCAGAAATCACAAGATGTACTAATAAAGTAAAATGTATCAAGTTTTTATTCAAGGTTAAGCCCTTTCGCCCTTATAACTTTTAAGGACTTTGTCAGACCAACTAATCTAATGCATCCTAATTAATTAATTAAGTAATTAATTAATTGACTGATTAATTAATAAATATTTTAAAGCTGTAAAACATCCTTTTAAAGAAATTTTGATAAATATTGTTAAAAATTTGTAAAATAGTAATAACTATATAAAACTGACTTTTAAAGAACAAATAATAACGATAATTTATAATTAATACATCACTCATGTGAAATAAAATTCTTATAACTTCATAGCACAAAGCTTAACAGCACTTATAATAGATACATTGCCATTAAGCCATGGTGGGTCTAGTGCATTAAGTTGCAACTGCCACAACAGTTCTTTAAAAATCTATGACTGTTTCCCATGGTGTACCCCTCAGGTTCCTATTAAACTTTTCCAGTATTGCAAAAAGAAACTTGTTACATCCATCACAAGCCATTTTGTGCTTAAAATATTTTTTCATTACTTCTTTTGCTGTCGTAATTATGTTCATACATAAAGTTCTGTCAGTTTTAGCTATGTGGAAGGTGTCACAATAGTCACAAACAGCAGTATATACAATGCCCATCGTCATACAATTACAGCCATCTGGTAATGAGATTTTAACTTGTCGATTGCATAAATTTAAAGTATCATGTAACAAAATAAAGGTGCATTGATTACATCGGCCACACTTTTTCATGCTATGAGAGGGAGCTGTTCTTGTAGGATCCCTGGTCCTCGAAAATAGCTTTTTAAGTTTTTACCCCTCTTAAAAACTTGATCATTTTTTCTTTATTTGCATGTCCTGTGATTCATGGAGGCAACTTTGTTGTTGTTCTTTTTATTGTATGCCTTACCACTTGTGTTATTTGTCTTTTAAAAACTTACTTAGCCACTGTTTGAACCAGTGGTTTCCTCTTCTATGAAATTCTCTACATGGAAAATCATTCTACTAGTGGCTGTTGCTTCTGCTAGAAGGGTTTCTAGGCTTCAAGCCCTTATGGCCTGTCCACCATTCCTCATTTTTCATAAAGGTAGGTTTTCTCTGAGGGTCAATCCTTCCTTTATGCCTAAAGCTTCAATGAGTTGTTCCTCAAACAGGTCATTAATTTTCCCACCTTTTTTCCTAACCCTCAAAACAAAGATGAAAGACTTTTACATTTACCTTACCTGGGCATGCACAGGCAACAAATAGTTTATCTGGATAAAACTAAATACATTCAAAAAACTGAACAGCTGTTTGTTTCCTTCTTGGAGGCCAAGGTTGGTAACCCTGTCTGTAAGCAATCCTTTGCTATCTGATTTCACAGTCTATTTCCTTTTGTTATGTCCACCTTGGTAAATCCATATCTTTTCCAGTTGTGGCCCATTGCACTAGAGCAGTTACTTCCTATGCAGCTCTTTACAGAGGAGCTGATTCCAGGACTATTGTAGAAGCAGCCATTTGATCTTATGTGCACTCTGTCATGGAACATTAAAGTGTAGATGCTTTCTCAAGATGCAGAACCTTCCTTGCTAGATCTGTTCTCGCTGGATTAATTGACAGTTCCTCTATGTCTGATCCATCCCCCCTGTTTTAAGTGTTAAGCTTTTTGAAATCATCCAGTAGTACTGGAGTACTGCAACAGTTGTCTAAGGAAGGACATAGTACATTTGTACAAGAACTTCCCATAGCAATAGATGTCCTGATCACTGTTGCTTTAATGCTTCCCACCCTTCTTTCCCCCTTTTACCTGTTAGTGTATTGTCCTATTTTCTTTTGGACCAAGGAGAAGCCATTCTCTATCTTCCCCTTCTCTTAGCGGACCTTTTCACATTTTAATTTTACTTTTCCTCTGGTATCTCCAGGTCTCCTGGTTTTGAGATTTTCTGAGGATCTCACACTCATATGTCCACTTATATACCCTTACGCCAATAGGCTTACATCATATGTCAGACGTATTGCTGTCTGGAAGGTTTTGGCTTTGGTACCCAACTGGATGTCTAGGTTATTTTAGTGAGATAACGCAGTAGTACTGGAATACTGCAGCAGTGATCAGTAGGATGTCCACTGTTATGGTATGTCCTTACACAACTGTACTTTCTCGCCTAACTAAAAGTTGTAACTAGTAAAAATAAACACTGCAACCAGGACTAAATAGTATAGGAAACAATGTAAGGAAAATTTAAAATAAGACATTTACCTTTCCAAGATAGCAGCTATTTTATAGGTTAAGCTGTTCAGTCAGATTTCTGTTGAAAACCCTGGAGTACTTTCTTTCTCTTTAAATAGAAATAGTGGTCTCGAAATCTTCCTTGTGTGACAGGTAATTTGCTTTTAAATACTTGGACAGTGTAGGGGATACAGCATTGTTCTCTCCTAACCAGAACTTTTAATGCATAAAAGCACTGCACTAAAAATAAACACTGCCACACAGACAGTAATACAATAAACAATATAAGGAAAATAAACCAAGAAACTTACCTTTGTCACACAAGAGTCTTATTTTATGACCGCGATTGTTCAGACGTCTCTTAAAAACACTGAAATGCTTTCTTTCTGAATTTAAATGCTGGTGTCTAGATCCTCCTTAGGTGATAGGCAGTTTATTTTTAAATCATTGGACTAACTAGGAGAGATAGTACTCTTATTTCCTAATCACAACTTTTAACATTTTTAGCAGTACAAAAAAAAATAAATTGTGTAACCCACACTAAATAGTAGAAGAAAGAATATATGAAGAAATAAAATAAGAAACTCATCTTTCCCATGTAGCAGTCATTTGTATAGGAGAGGCTGCTCAGTCAGATTTCTCTTGAAGACCTTGGATTGCTTTCTTTTTAAATAGAAATACTGGTCTCTAGATCATCTTCTGGTCACAGTTATTAGCTCTGAAATCCAGTAACTCACAAGATGAGGTAACATTCTTCTCTACTAACCAGAACATTTAATACTTATAAAGTACTGCACTAAAAATAAATACTGCAATCAACACAAAGTAATATAAAAAAGTATGAAAATGAAAGAAACATTGCCATATTTATGAAAAGAGAGGTTGGGACAGAAAACAAAAAAAAAGGTGTTTCATATGAAACTGCCTGCTGTTCCACATTAAACAGAAGTGACTCTGCTTTGCTGTTTATGATTGGCTCATATGCCAGCATACGAGTCAATCAAAAATCGCATAGCAGAGCCTCTTCTGTTCATTGCGGATCAGTGGGCTGCATTCGCCAGGATTTTAAGAGGCAGTGCAGGGCTGAGGATTGGGTTGCTAATCTCGGGACAGTCCCGCACAAATAGGGATGTCTGGCAACCCTACCTTTCCCCCACCTTTACTGCTCAGTCAGATTTCTCTTGAAAAACATTGGAAGGCTTTCTTTTTAAATACAAATACCAGTCTCTAAATCCTTCTTTGGTCAGAGGTAATTAGTTCTAAGAGAGACAGCATTCCACTCCAAACCAGAGCATTTAATACTTTAAAAAACTAAAATTAAAGAGAGCAACCCTCACAGTATTGTATAAGAAACAATTTAAGGAAAAATAAACAAACTTTCTTTTTCCACGTAAGAGTCTGTTTTATGTGTTCAGTCAAATGTCTCATAAAATCCTTGGAGTGCTGCTTTTTTTAATAAAAATAATGGTGTTTAGATTATTCTTGCATGATAAATAATTTACTTCTAAATTATTGGACTCACTAGGAGAGACAGCACACTTCTCTCTTAACCAGAACTTTTAATACTTTTAAGCACTGTACTACAAATTAAGCATGCAGCCCACACAGATATCATAAATACTGTAACACCCTGACCCAATGTGCAGAAATGGGGGAAAAAAGAGTTTTGTGCATGGTGCCACAGTAAGAATGACCATCTTCATGACAGTCTGCCAAAAAATGTAATAATGTGACTATAACTGGTAGGTCACCTGTGAAAAGTATTTGAGATTGCAGTCAAAAAAAGAGGTTGATGTCTAGTTGGAAAAGGAGAAAAGTACCCAAGAAAAAGGAAGACTTGACATTAATACAGACGCAGATGAGCCAATAGGAAATTAAAATGTTGGAGAAAGTAACTGAAAAAGACTTTGGACAGTGTGCTGTGTCAAGAAGGGAAAATAGAAGTTGATGGCTTGAATGAGCACTTCCATTCTGCAAGACTTAATAGAAGAAAATGAAGGGCTTAGAGTTTGAGCAGAAGTGGCAGAAACAAGACTTGACTGTCTGGAAATGAATACATTGGATTTGGAAGACAGAGAAAGGTAAAAATTTTGAATTTTGCTGGTGGTCGAGAGAGGTTTGAAGGGGTAAACTGTCAAGCAATGGTAAAGAAACTTCGAGAAATTGATTGTAATCTGAGCTGATGCCCTGCACATAGAATATGCACATAGGTCTGGGCCACTATATAGTATCCGGTCACCAGGTAGTTCTATCATTGTGCGATTTGTCTCATTTGAATTACAAAGGAAGCTGCTTCAAGACCTGTGGAAACCCGGTACAGTACTTAAGACTGAGTGCAACCATATATCCATGGATCAAGACTTTTTGTATGAAACACTGTCAAATAGAAATGCATTTATCCCAGTCATTAAGGTTGTTAAGGAGAAATGATTGAGGTGGAGGTTGATTTACTCTTATACACTGAAAATATTTTCCAGGATTTGGTAAAGGTTTTTTTTTGTAATCTGAGCAATGCCTTGGAATTTTTAAGAAATTGAAAGCAGAGGAAGGGTGTACTGGAGGGCAGAGTTACAGTTATTAGAGCAGTTGGGAGGAGATTGAGGAGGAGAGGAATAAAAGATGAGTGAAACTGGATTTTCCCTATGTTCATGAAACAGCAAAAATTAAATGAAAAAGTGGAATTGATCAAAGAAAATTAGTGTAGGTAGAGCGAGAAGTCCACTGACAGAACAAAATAATAATACAAAAGCAGTAAATAACAGTATTGGACAGACCGAATGGACTTTGATCAGATACAGATACTGTAGCTATATATTTTAATTATAGAATGTTCTTGTGTTTGTTGGAGAATAAGAGGGGAACACTATGAGGGAAGAGGCAGGGAATGGACAGAGTGGAACACTGAGGGAGGCAAGACGCAATGAATACTTTTGAACTGTCATGAAGTAATTCAAAAACCGAGTAAAGGACAAAAAACACAACTTTTATCAAATTCAATCTCTATAACTATGTAATTGTTAAAACTTGCTTTTTTTCTTTGTTTTTTGTAAATGGGTGAATAAGAAGTAATATGGCAGAAAATGGATGGTTGTGGAATATAGAGGGAAGTAAGAGAAACTGAGAACCAGAACAAAACTAAATGAAATTAATGGAACCTACAAGCAACAGTCCACAGCAGCTACAATTCAAAGGATTTATTAAGTGCTTTTGTCAGCTCAATCACCTGACTTCTTCAGAATAATTGTGTGAAAAAAATCAAAGCCATATTTATACAAAAATAAAATCACATGACATTATGCAAGCTTTTAGCTGTTACATCAATTAAAATCAATGACCCATACACATTTATAAACATATAAATAATAAATACTCTACTAAATAAAATAACTACTTATTGAAACCAACCAAAAAAAGACCGTAGCTTTAAATAACTACTGATACTAATGTTGTCATTGAGTCCTGGAGTGGATGTGGCATTGAGTTTGATTTGCCACCATAATTCTTTAAAATTAAGAACTTCCTCCCAAGGACCTCCCCTTAGATCTGGTGTAACTTTGTCAATAACTAAAAATCTAATTGCTTGATTGGGGTATTCTACACTGTGCTTGCTTAAGGCACTATTTGCATTACCAATTCTGATGTCCCGGATGTGCTCATAAATCCTGTCTTTAAAACTTCTCTTAGTTTAACCAATGTAAAACCCGGCACATTGACAGCAGAGTGCAGCATAAACCACCCCTTTTGTAATGCAAGAGTAATTCCCTCTTGCCTTCACCTTAAAACCATTAATGACCACCTTGTCTGTTGAGAAAATGTGAGCACACTGTGCACAAAATCCACAAGCTTTAGAACCCTTACCATACTTTGTTCCTTCATTATTCATACTTTGTAACAAATCTTTGAAAGTTGTAACCCTCCTAAAAATAATAATAGGTGAGATCCCTAGTTTGTCCGTGACCCCTATTTGACTGCTTAACAGAGTCCAATTTTTACTTAAAATGTCAAAAGATGTCACTACAGTCCATAGAATACCTAGTAATGAACGATGTAACTGGAAATGAACCTTGCTCAACTTCATTACAAGCAGCTGAAGTAACTGAAACATGCTCATGACAGTCAATAGCCCCCTTCAATAAAGGACTAAATAATCCTGAATTTATTTTCCTGATAACTTCATCCATAGCTCTCTCTCTAAGGTCAAGGGGGGTTTGTTAATGTTGCATATTAGATTTAGGCCTTTCGATCAGTAATGCAAATATGGAGCATGTCTAGTAGGGCAGGATCTGAGATTGCTTTGTAGGCAAGACGCAGATCATCTCTGAGCAATCTGTATGATAACGAGTAGCGTGATAGTGATTTGAGCCTGTCCACATAGGACAGGTGTTGGAGGCCATGGATTCTCTTTGTGAGCTATTTCTGTGGGCTTTCCAGTTGGTGCAGGTGTTTGGAGAGATACCTACCAAACAGGATGTTGTACTCGATTATTGGTCTAATGAAGGAAGAGCACAGAAAGGTAATAACCTCCTTTTTTCTGGATGCAGTCCCTTTACTTATGAGATGAACCAAGTAAAAGGCTTTTCTGACCACTGCTGCTACATGTTGGTCAAATGTGAGATTGTTGTCAAGCTGTGTACCCAGGTCTCTCACCACAGGTTGTGTCCATTGATGTGGTAATCAGTAAGGACCATGTTTTTGCTGAATGGGATGATAATATATATATTTTTTTGCATTTAACTTAAGGCCAGGATTTTGGCAGCAGTCATTTTCTGCTGTGAGACCCACTTGTAGTATGTTAAATTATTTGGGGAGTCAATGACAGCAGCCAGCTTACAGTCGTCTGCAAACTTGGTCAGCTACAGGCCTTTTGTCTTTGTCTGGACCTCTGAGAAGTAGATGCCAAATAGAAGAGGTCCCAGGACAGATCCCTGGGGAACGCCACTAGTGACAAGTCTGCTGTTGGAGGTGGAGGCACCTATTCTGACCTTGTGGGTCCTATCGGTGAGCCAGTTGGCCACCCACCTGATGAGATAGGTATTTATGCCGAAAAAGCCAACCAGGTTCAACAGGCAAGATCTGCCCTTGAGAAATCCGAACTGTGTGGGGTCAAGTGCTTGGAGATTGCCTATGTCCTTGTTTATGAGGTCCATATTAATACACTCCATGGCCTTGCAGATCGGACTTGTCAAGCTAATGGGGCGATAGTTTCCAGGGTCAATATTGGCACCACCTTTGTACAAAGGGATGACAATGGCAGTTCTCCACTCTGCTGTAATGAAGCCTGTACTTGGGCTATGGTTGAACAGGGTGCTCATTGGTGAGGCTAGTTCTTGCTGTAGATGGTGCAAAATACAGCCAGGGATACTATTGGGTCCCATGGAATCTGTGTTTGTGCCTTGGATAGAGCCTTTAACACTTGATCTACAGAGATGTGAGGTGCGGAACAAGTATCGGGGATGTCAAATGGGCCTTTGGTAGGGACAGGGGCCTGAAGTTTGCACTGAACCTATCTGCTAGCAGGTTGGCTAAGTCAGCAGGATCAGTTTAAGTGGTACCATTAAGAACTAATTCAGAACAAACCTGGGCTTTGTCATGGAGGTTTCTGATGTAACTGAAAAAGGCTTTGTGGTTACCCTTTGTTTTGAAGGCTAGTTTTGATTCATAATTGGCTTTTGAGGTTTTCATTAGTGATCTAGTTTGCTTGTTAAGGCTAAGGAGGGAGCTTTTCCAATTGGGAATTTGTGCCTTTTTACCCCTGGATAACAGTTTCTTCCTTTTGTTGTAAAGCCTGTTAATAGAGGATGTCCACCAGATAGGTTTGTGTTTCATTAAGGAGCAGGTTTTAGTTCTGTTGGGTATGGTTAAGTCCATGCACTTTACAGGTGCTTGTATACTGCACTGGCGTACTGTTCAGCATAGTTGCCTGCATCCTCTGAGGGGGGGCAGTGGTGTGAAGCTACTGATACCCTTCCTTACCTCACCAGGAAAGAACTTACTATGAGGATGGTACAGCAGTCACCCATGTTGGTGAGAACCAAGTTTGGAATGTTATCTCCCCTTGTGGGAATGAAACAAGCTGGTCTAGTTCATTAGAATTGATGAAGTCAAGGAATTGTTGGGTGAATGCATTAGAGCAGGATTAGTTCACCCAGTCTGTGGTGGGGTAACTGAATTCACCAAGGATCAGGGTGTACCTTGATGGAGTCAAGTAGGTCCAGGTAGGAGGAGCAGGTGTCCTGAGTCATGGAGGAGGGTCTATAGCTGGCTATAACTTGGAAGGGTGTCTTGTCAATTGTCAGTTGCAAGTGGAGTAGTGACAAACCAGTCTGGAGGTGTGCTTGTCTTTAATGAAGATAGAGACTCCACCACCTTTAGTCTTCCTGACCTCATTTTCGAGTCGGAATGTGTGGAATGAGGTATAGCCTGGTAAGGCAGGGGTGCTCTCTGCAGCCTTGAACCAAATTTCCGTGACTGAACAGATTTCAGCATCTTCCAGTGTGAGGAGAGCCTCCAGTGAGTACATTTTTAGCTCAAGTCTCCTAGCGTTAAGCAGCATGACCTTCAATTTGCTTTTTGACATATCTTTTATGCTGGAAGATTTGTCTTTGGGACATTGCCTAAAACAGGACAGTGGTCTCACCTTCGATAACCACATCGCCACAACAGTCAGGAAATCCTTCTATGTGGCACACCTCATTACGAAGGGCTTTTCATCCAGAAAAAAGGAGGTCATTGTCCCACTGTACTCATCCCTCATTAGACCCATTATAGAATACAACGCCCCATTTGGTATGTACCTCTCAAGACATCTGCAACAACTGGAAAGGCCTCAGAAATATCTCACTAAAAGAATCACAGGCCTAAAGCAGATGCCCTACGCTGACCGCCTTAAAAAACTCCAGCTATACTCTGTCGCATATCGTCTACTCAGACGCGATCTCTGCTTAACATACAAGGCCATGTCAAACCCAGAGCTGTTGGACATGCTACACTTAAAGAAATCCCAATCCCTCAGAGCTACACGCTCCAGGGATCTAAACCTTGTCATCACAATAAACAAAACATGCTGGAGGGATAGGTTCCTGACCCAGAGACTCCCCAGACTCTGGAATAGATTGCCCATACATGTCAAGCAAAGTGCCTCTTTGGACCTCTTCAAGAGGAACCTTGACGATTGGATGGGAGAAAGGAAATTCACCCCAGGGATCACGTCAGTCGCCCTGCTAGACAGGGGTCCAGGAAAGTAAATAATGTGGAAAGAAATAGCCAGGGAATTGTTATGGCTAGGCTTGTATAGGCCCTAGGGCTGATAGCCTAGTACCAACCTATGAACCTATGAACAGGCGCGATGGGGGAGGCAAGAGCCTTTTCCAGAATCCTGAATTCCAGGGGTGACAAATTGAGGCCATCATTGGCAAAGCATCGAGGCCTGTCAACCATGTCACCTCAGGCAGACAGATACTGGAGCCCCTTGGAATGACACTAGAAACTATGTCTCTTCATATAGTCCAGGGAGGTATGTCTCGAGTCATTCACACAAACATGGACAATGACAGAGTCATATTTGTACCTGTTGTGGTGGGACTTGTGCGTGTGTGATGTGGTGGATTCTGGCACCTGACAGACAGCTGACCGTATCATGGCTGTGTACCCTGATTCGTCGTGGAGGGAGGTGAAGAGAAACTATTGATGACCTTACGCATATGTTAATAGTAAAGCATGCCACCTTTGATGTCAAATGAGAGTAAGGAAAGGGAATGTGAAAATGGAATAGGACTGAAGTTTAAAGGGAAGAAATGGGCTCTCATTGACTTTGTAAAAGTAGTGAGCAGTCAGTTAGAATGTTGCCGTGAGATGGTACCATTAATACTCATGAAGAAGTGGAGGAGAAATGGTAAGCCTGATCTAAATGTAGGTGAAAAATATTGTGAAGTCAAGTTCATTTTGCCTGAGGATGAGGGGATGAAGTTATGCTTAGCTGATGGATATTTTGTGTAAACATAGTACAAGTTCATCCACAAATAAGCAGGAAACCAGGTACTGATGTAAACAGCAATAAAATTGGGGAAAAAAAAAAAAAACTCCAGCAGCTGGATGACCATAGAACTTTAATAAAGTAAAAGCTTCCAAGTTGTAAATAGTGATGTTCTTTGTGTTTCACTGTTGCAGTCATCACACTTGGGTTATTCTGCCAGGGGTGGCCCTCAGTCAGCCTGAATACCAGAGGCTTAGTATTTCTGCGTCAGTTGCTGTCACTTCAGGACTGACATCAGGGGCATAAAAACAGGCAGCCGATGCCATTACATCAGTCTTTCTTGCCGAGGTTTCCAAGGCAGAAGCAGTTCACACGAGTGCCGGTCGGCCGCTATCTGAGTTTTCGTTTCCAAAATTGAATCATCTTGAAGTCTTCTAAAGCGAAGTACCCCATTGGGGATCCTTTTTTCTTGCTCTAACCGATGTCAAAAAAAGTTAACAATTGTCTCATCTGTGGAAAGTAAATACCACACCGAGATTTCCATTCTTACTGCGTCACCTGTTTAGGCCCAGACCACGACATTCCTCGCTATCGATTTTGTGCTTTGTTCAATGCCCTAACTATTCATCGTTGGGTCCTTATTGTAGCTAAATACTTTCATTCTCTATTTCCATATTCCGAAATGGCTTTGGTAAGCCATCCGACTTATGAAAAAACATAAGGATAAAGACAGAGACAGAGAGACCGCACAAGTCCAAAACTGCCGATGACGCTTCCATTAAGCTAGTTGCCAGTTCGCCAGTACTCAGTGAGGTGCTTTTGCAGCCCGTGATGCCCATTTCGATGGATTCGCAGGCTGCTACCGAGGCTTGTTCGGAGTCCAGTATGCCGCAAGACTCTTCTTTGACTACGGAACCTGTGGATGTCTCTACCTTGGATGGGTCCGGAACTACTGTGCAGGCACCGACTTCTGAGGAAGTTCTTCACATTACCAATGTTGGACACAAACCGACCTAAAAAACCGACGACCCAAACTCAAGCGCCTGCTTCCTTGCCACAATCTCAGATGCTTAAATGGCAGAAGACCTGATCATGCTGATTAGGGGAAGCCAGCCTTCCCCTGCTAAAAGAAAAAGAGACTTGTCCTCAGCAGCTTTATCTGACCAAGAGTCTGATGACTCTGAGGTTTCTGAATATGAAGACATGCCCTTATCTGCCTATGAGGATTCAGATGCAGGGGAATCCATTCCTTCTGCCTCCCCTCCAGAGGAATTTTCTTTTGGTGAAACCCTACATACTTTTAGAGAGCATTTCCACTGGGAATGCCAGGATTATCTTCAGTCCAAAAAGAGACTCAGGGAATTTTTAGATTTACCACAGCATAGACCCTTAGCTATCCCTCCTGTTCTGGATATTGTGGATGATGCCTTTATGGAATCCAGCCTAACTCCCGATACTTTACCCTCTGCTCCAAGGAACCTGACAGGTATTATAGAGTCCCTGACTCTCTCATATTTTTCTTCAAAAATCCTACTGCTGACCCAGAGGTCATCTCCCAAGGACCTAAAGGAATAAAATCTACTACAGCTAAGAATCCCACCCCTTCGGACAGGGATTCCCGAGCTTTAGACAGATGGGGTAAAAAAGTATACACCTCTGCAACTCTCGCCATTAGAGCATTGAATTGTCAGTTTCACATGCTGAAATACCAGCAATATACTATGGAACTTGTTAAGCAAAAATTATCTACCTTTCCTGACTGTGCAGAAAATAAAGAATTACAGGAACTTATGCATTCTGCAAGCCATGTCAGCAAGCATACCCTGCAGTGTGGGTTTGATGCCCTAGAAGCATCTTGCAGGGCAGCAATCCCAGGTTATGTACTTAGAAGGCATGCCTGGCTTAAGGAGCAGACCTTGCCAGACCATTTCCAATCAAAATTACTGGACGCTCCTCTAAACAAGGACAATCTGTTTGGCACCGAAGCAGAAGAGATTTTTAAAAAGATGGAAGAAAAGGCTGTCTTTGCAGACAGTCAAAGATTTTTTGCAAGTGCAGCCTCCAAGATACAGTAGGCATTGCCCCTCGAAACATTGATCCTTTCCAGCCCCCTCAAGGCCATCTCAAACTAGACCCAGGGGAAACAGACACCCCAGATTACAGTCTCAGGGTGTGCAGAGATTTAAGCAATGGAGTACCTTCACTTCTAAAATGGGGAGTGCTAAGCCACCCCCTTACGGAAAGAATTATAGGTTCATATGTTAGTACTAAGCTAACTGCCCTTGAGACATTTTAAGCCTAGCCAATTATCCCTTGTGAGACTCAGACTCTGCACCTTGTGTTTGTAAGGCAAACACCTTAACCATTGGGCCACCCTCCCAACCCCTTCACAGTGACTTCTCAATTCCACTACTCACCTCTGCCCAATTGCTCGTGCCTCTAGGAGAAAAACTTGCCACCATGCAAAAAACTGGACCTCCATCACCAACGACCGATGGGACCTCTGCCCAATTGCTCGTGCTTCTAGGAGGAAAACTTGCCACCATGCAAAAAACTGGACCTCCATCACCAACGACCGATGGGTCCTCAACATAGTATCCCAGGGGTACAAATTTTATTTCCACATGCTGCCAACCCCAAAAGGGTTCCCAAACATTCCTCCAAACCAGTGGGCAGAGGCACAAAACCAAGTTCAGTCCCTGCTCTCCATAAGAGCAAGTCAGCCTGTTCCTGCAGAACAGATAGGCCAAGGTTTTTATTCCAGACTTTTCCTGTTACCCAGATATGAGGGCACCTGGTGCCCAATCTTAGATCTATCCATTCTAAACACCTTCCTGGTGGTACCAAAATTCAAAATGCTCACCCTTCAGCAGCTTCTCCCTATGCTGTCCAAAGATGCCTGGTTAGCCACCCTAGACCTAAAGGAGGCCTATCTGCACATCCCAGTCAGGGACTCCTGCAGGAATTATCTACATTTCAGGGCAGGGTCTATGCATTATCAGGTCTCTGCAGTTCCCTTTGGCTTGTCCACTGCTCCCAGAATTTTCACAAAATGCCTGGCTTCAGCCATTGCCTATTGCAGACAGAGAAAGATTCAAATTTACCCTTACTGTGATGATTGCGTGATTCAGGCATAAAGTCAGGAAAAGCTGTTGCAGCACCTGACATTTGTAAAGGACCTTCTAACCTCCCTAGGGTACAATATCAACGAAAAGAAATCCAAACTAGTCCCCAGTCAAAAAAATTGTATTCCTAGGAGCAAGCTTGGACACAGCATCCCAGATGGCATTCCTTACTCCAGAAAAACAAGCCTATCTGACAGGCTACTTCACTCAAATGGCCACTAGAACCCAGCTATCTGCAAGGAAAATCCTGCAGGCTCTAGGGTTCATGGCCTCCTGCATTCTACTAATTCCATATGCCAGACTGCATATGAGGAAACTTCAGTTGTACTTAAAAAGTCTTTGGTGCCAACATTCTCAGGACTTGGAAACTGTCATACCTATAATACCCTGTCTAAGGAGAGAGTTTCTTTGGTGGGCAGCAGCATGCAACCACAACAAGGGACTTCCCTTTACACAACCTCATGGTGCCCAGACCCTAACCACCGACGTATCAGACTATGCCTGGGGTGCACATCTGGATAGCAGGTGCATTCAGGGCCACTGGAGCCCAAACCAAATGCATCTGCACATCAACCAAAAAGAGATGCTAGCTGTTCAGCATGCTCTGACAGCTTTCAGATCCCTTCTCTCACGGGGGCCCTTTCTAATAAAAATGACAACAGTGATGTGGTACATCAACAAGCAGAGCAGAACCCACTCTTACTCACTCTGCAGGCTAGCCATGACCCTGTGGAACACTGCCTCAGCGATGCATATTCACCTGCAAGCTCAATTCTTGCCAGACAAACAAAACTCTCTGGAGGACAACTTAAGCAGAAGTCTCCTAGACCCACACGAGTGGCAATTGGACCACAACACCTTCATCCTTCTGACCCAGAAATGGGGTACCCCGAAGATGGACCTATTTGCCTCCCCCTACAACCATCAGCTCAGCAAATTCTGCACCAAGGTACCTCACAGCAAAGCCTGGAAAGTGGATGCCCTATCCTTCCAGTGGGCAAACCTCTCAATCTATGCATTTCCCCCTCTGCCTCTTCGTACAAGAGTACTACTCAAGATAAGGCAGGAAAGGCCAAGAGCAATCCTGATTGTCCCAGACTAGCCACACCAACACTGGCACCCACTACTGCGCAGTATGTCACCAGTGCCACCATGGCACGTACCCCAGATCCCAACCCTCCTGACTCAGCAGGAGGGACAGATCTTGCATCCGCAATTGCAGACCCTGAACCTTGCAGCCTGGCTTATTCCTTGAATTCTCCACCAGTGGCCAGCCTAAGCAAGCAGGTACTGTACGTCATACATGAAGCCAGATGACCCAGTACAAGGATATCCTATGCTGATAAGTGGAAAAGATATTGTTCCTTGATTCACTCTAAAGGAGCGGATATAGCACAACCCTCCTTACCTCTCATCCTGGATTACCTAGCAGACCTACTCCACAGAGGCCTGTCCTTCTCTTCCATTAAGATCCATAACTGTGCCATCTCTGCTCATTACAGCACTGAGCCACCTCTCTTCTCTCACCCTCTCATCAAACAGTTCCTGAGAGGGGCTAACAACTTAAGGCCACCAAGAAGAGCCCCCACCCCTGCTTGGGACCTTAATTTTGTGTTGGAAAAGCTCATGTAACCCCACACATGCCTGCAGCATCAGCAGAGTTAAAATTCCTCTCTTGGAAAGCAGCCTTGCTTCTGGCCATCACTTCAGCTAGAAGATTGTCCGAGCTACAAACACTTATGGCTGTGGAACTCTTCATTATTTTTCATGCTGACAGGGTCTCCCTCAGGACTAACCCTACTTTTATGCCTAAATTGGTGTCCAGTGTGGCTCTCAACCAATATATCCATTTGCTCACCTTTTTCCCTAATCCTCAAAATAAGGGGGAAAGGATCCTGCACTCCTTAGATGTACACAGACAGCTCAGATCCTACATGGATAAGACTAAGCCCTTAAGGAAATCTGACCAGTTACTAGTCAGCTTTGCAGCAGGGGCAGAGTGCAAGGCCATATCAAAACAAACCATCTCCAAATGGATAGCACACTGTGTCCATTTCTGTTACAAACACCATGGGATTCATGGGGTCAGAACGCATTCCACTAGGGCAACTTCAACCTCTACAGCCTTTCTCAGAGGAGTCCCTACCAGGGACATTCTGGAAGCTGCTACTTGGGAGTTCTGTTCATGCCTTTACAAAGCATTACCACCTGCCTATCTTTTCCAAATCCAGGGTGGGCTTTGCAACAACAGTACTACAGGGCATACTAGCCAGCCCAAACTCTTCTTGACTGCCTGAACCCATTCTTCAGCTTTGGGAATCAACACAAGTGTGAGGACTGCAACAGTGAAACACGAAGAACATAGTACAGTTGTGTACACTTACCACAAATGTAGATGTTAGAGTGTATTCACTGTTGCAGTCCTGGATGTCCATCGTGCATACAGCTGCAGTCATAACAGATGGGTTCTCCTGCCGTCAGGCGGGTCCTCGGTCGGCCGAATTCCAAAGTCTAGGTCCGGCGTCGGTTGTCGTCGCTTCTTCCCTGACGTCAGTGCGACAGGGGTATAAAAGAACCAGCCGACGCCATTTTCTTCAGTCTTTCTTGCCAGGCGGTGCCCGAAGCAGAAGCAGTTCGCAAGTGCCGGTCGGCCAGCTCCTGAGATTACGAAAATTTGGAAACCGAAGTCTTCTAAAAAGCTAAGTACCCCGTTGGGGAAACTTTTCTTGCCTCAGACCGATGTCAGACAAAGTTAATAATTGTATTTCTTGTGGGAAGCAAATACCTCATAAAGATTTCCATTCCCTCTGTATACCTTGTTTAGGCCCAGACCACAACGTCTCGGTCTGTCGCTTTTGTGCTACATTCAACAAACGCACTATTAAGCATCGGGTGGAGTTCGTCCAGCATTATTTTGGGAAAGCATTTAACTATACTATGTCGTCGGATACTCCGACTCAGGTTTTGTCTAAAAAATGCAAAGACAAGGACTGACACACGAGGTCCGGGGCCTCTACCGACACCACGCCAAAGCCGACTACACGTGGTCCGGTTTTCAGTGAGGCGCCTACGCAGCCCCTGATTACCGACGACACTTCTTTGACGGTGTCTCCTGTGCCCGAGGCCGCAGGCTCCTCGGCCCACACCCCGACCACAGATACCAAAGCCACTCTTGGCGTTGAAACGCAGAATGTGGACAGGTCCACCTCTACTCAAGGTGTCTTCAGACCTTCCTCTTCTTTCTCCATCAAGGCTTTCAAGTCTAAAGCATCCTTGCACCCTAAGAGACAAGCTACACAGGGCCCATCTGCAGGCCCCATGCCTAAGAAATGGATGCTTAAAATGGCTGAGGATTTAATTACTCTAATCAGAGGTTCTCAGCCCCCACCGGACAAAAGTCCCAGAGTGGAGGAAGATTCCCCCTCCTCTGACCAGGGCTCCATTATTTCAGAGCACTCTGATGAGGAGGAACACTCTTACTCCCCTTTTGAAGACTCTGATGTGGAGGAGTCCATCCCTTCTGTATCCCCCCTGAGGATTACTCATTTGGGGAAACTTTGCATACCTTAAGGGAACACTTCCACTGGGAAGGCCAGGATTATTCAGATTCCAAGAAAAGGCTCAGGGAATTTCTCTTGTTACCTCAGCATAGGCCTCTGGCTATACCTCCTGTCTTGGACATCCTAGATGATGTTTACTCGGAGGCCTGCCTTAACCCGGACTCTCTACCCCCAGCACCAGTTAAGCCTGACAGGTACTACAGAGTTCCTGACTCACACCAATTTCTTTACAAAAGCCATGCTGCTGACCCAGAAACCATCTCATAGGGCCCCAAGGGAGTTAAGGCCTCCATTGCCAAAAATCCATTGCCCTCCGAGAGAGATTCCAGATCCTTAGAAAGGTGGGGAAAAAAGGTATATACCTCGGCTACCTTATCCATGAGGGCCTTAAACTGTCCGTTTCATATGCTAAAATACCAACAGTTTTTGCTATCACAATTGAAGAATAAAATGTCACAACCTGAACAACCAGACTTGGAGTTACAGGATTTGATGCATAGTACAGAACAAGTGGGTAAACATACCTTACAATGTGGTTTTGATGCTCTTGAGGCCTCATGTAGAGCTGCTGTTACAGGATCAGTCATATGTAGGCATGCCTGGCTCAAGGAACAAGCCTTACCTGATCAGGTCAAAGCTAAACTACTAGACGCCCCACTTCAAAAGGATGTATTATTTGGTGCTAATGCTGAGGAAGTATTAAGGAAAATGGAGGAAAAGGCAAAATCAATGCAAACAGTGAAAGAATTTCTACAGGTTCAACCCCCTACGTTTTAGTAGAAATTGGCCTTCCAAAAACTGGTCCTTTCCTGCCACAGACAGACCCCAAAGAGGCAGATACAGGCGCCCGAGGGGCAGAGGACAATCCCAAGGATCATATAGAGGCAGACAATGGCAAGCCCCTACACAAAGAGGTGGTGAGGACAACTCGCAATCTTTCAGAAAGCAGACCCAATGACTTTCCCCTTTGCATGCCAACCAGGTTTCAAATGGCAGCCCCATTAGGAGGAAAGCTGGCATTATTTTCAAAAAATTGGCATGTTGTCACAAAGGACAAATGGATCTTGGACATTATAAACAGAGGCTACAAATTTCATTTTCACACTCTTCCAAAAATGAGAGGCATGCCAAACCTGCCACACAATCAAAGGGCAGAGGCACAAAAACAAATTGCAGATCTCATAAACATGAAAGCTATTCAAGAGGTACCTACACACGAACAAGGTCAAGGTTTTTATTCCAGGCTATTTCTGGTGCCAAGGAAGGGAAAAGATTGGAGACCTATTTTGGATCTATCCATCCTAAACACATTTCTACTCGTACCAAAATTCAAGATGCTCACTCTACAGCAACTTCTTCCCATGCTGGGCAAGGAGTCTTGGCTGGTAACATTGGACCTCAAGGAGGCATACCTGCATGTCCCAGTCAGACAAAATTGCAGAAGGTACCTCAGATTTCTTGCAGGTTCAACCCATTATCAATTCTCTGCATTGCCCTTTGGCTTATCTACTGCACCCAGAGTATTCACGAAATGCCTGGCATCAGTAATTGCCTACTGCAGACTTCAAGGGATACAAATATACCCCTATTTGGACGACTGCCTGATCCAAGTGGACAGCAAGCACATTCTTATGAAACATCTAGCTTATGTAATAATGTTATCGAAATCTCTGAGATACACTGTCAACAAAAAGAAGTCAAGGCTAATACCCTCTCGGAAGATAATTTTCCTGGGTGCCAATTGGGACACAAACACCCAGATGGGCCTACCTCATGGCAGAGAAGCAGGGGCAACTAATACAATACTTCAGAACACTAGCAAATTGCACCAGGCTTACTGCAAGGAAAATCCTGCAGGCTCTGGGATTCATGGCATCTTGCATCTTACTAATCCCATGTGCAAAGCTGCACATGAGGAAACTACAATGGTACCTGAAAAACATATGGTCTCATCACAGCCACAGTTTGGAAACAATAATACCACTAATTCCATGTCTGCAAAAGGAATTTCTGTGGTGGGCTCAAGCATGTCAAACAAACACAGGTCTTACATTCAGCAAGCCTCAAGCAAATCAAGTCATCACAACAGACGCCTCGGACTACGCCTGGGGCGACATGACAGATCGGTGCATTCAGGGCAAATGGTCCCAAAAGAAAAGCACCTTCTCATCAATCAAAAAGAAATGCTAGCAGTAATAAATGCTATTATAGCTTTCAAGGACCTTCTACAACCAGGTCAACTATTGATAAGAATGGACAACACCACAGTTATGTGGTACATAAACAAACAGGGAGGAACACATTCTTACCCCCTATGCAGACTGGCCATGTCACTTTGGAACATGGCCATGGACTTACAAATGGAACTACAAGCACAGTACTTGTCAGGCAAGGAAAACACGCTGGCAGACAACCTAAGCAGGAATATGACAGATCCACACGAATGGAAATTGCATCCAAAAGTTTTTACAGAAATAATCCAAGAATGGGGAAGGTCAGACATAGATCTCTTTGCCTCCCACAAGAATCATCAATTGACAAAATTCTGCTCAAGGATCTTCCATCCAAAGGCCTGGAGAGTGGACGCTCTTTCTTTCAGTTGGACATCAATGACAGTTTATGCCTTCCTGCCTCTTCCTCTGCTGCCCAAAGTTCTATTAAAGACCAAAGCAGACAGACCAAAGATGATTCTCATTGCTCCGGACTGGCCAAGGCAACACTGGTACCCACTCCTGAGGAGCCTGATGCATTCCCCACCATGGACCCTGCCTCTAATGCCTCTTCTTCTGACTCAGCACAGTTTCAAAACTCTTCACAGCCAGCTAAAAACACTCAATCTAGCCGCATGGAAGATTCCTTAGCATCTCAACAGGCCCTACTCTCTAAGGAGGTGCAGGATGTCATTTTGGAGGCCAGAAGGCCATCAACTAGAAAAGCTTACTCCACAAAATGGAAACGTTTTTGTGTCTGGAATGAGAAAAAGGGGCAGGATCCTGGAAAACTGAATTTACCTCAAATACTACAATATTTGGCTGAACTGCTAAGCAGTGGACTTTCTTTCACCTCCATCAAAATACATGCCTCAGCCATTTCTGCAGAATACAACACTGATCCACCTTTATTCTTTCACTCTCTCCTAAGACAGTTTCTCAGAGGGGCTAAGAATTTAAGGCCTCCAAGGAAACAACCAATACCTGCTTGGGATCTTAATTTAATTCTGGAAAAATTGACCTTGCCTCCTTTTGAGCCAGCTGCCTCATCAGATTTGCAATATTTGTCCTGGAAAACAGCTTTCCTTCTGGCTATCACCTCAGCTCGTAGAGTTTCAGAACTACAGGTTCTCATGGCTGTCCAGCCTTTTATCATCTTCCATCAGGACAGAGTTTCCTTACAAACCAACCCGTCCTTTATGCCTAAAGTGGTATCCAGGGTAGCTTTAAATCAGGCCATACATTTACCTACTTTTTATCCTAATCCTCAAAGCAAAGGGGAGAGATTACTACATTCCTTGGACATCCACAGACAGCTGCGTTATTATTTGGACAGAACAAAGCCTTTCAGAAAATCAGAACAACTCTTTGTGGCCTATGCGGTAGGAGCTCAAGAGAAGCCAATCTCCAAACAGACAATCTCAAAATGGATAGCCCACTGCATACGCTTTTGCTATTCCTTTCATGGCAAAACTGTTCTTACAGGCATTAGAACTCATTCCACCAGGGCCACAGCCACCTCTGCAGCCTCCCTCAGAGGAGTTCCTACCAAGGATATTTTGGAAGCAGCCACTTGGAGTTCTGTGCATACCTTCTCCAAGCACTACAACCTACCATTATACTCCAAATCTAGAGCAGGCTTTGCCACTGCAGTCTTGCAGGGCATTTTGGCTCCTCCTAGTTTCACCTAGTGCCTACCACCCCTTTCTTAGCTTTGGGATTCTACCCATCTGTTATGACTGCAGCTGTATGCACGATGAACATAGTACAATTTTGTACGTACCATAAATGTAGATGTTCGAGTGCTAATACAGCTGCAGTCCAGGTTTCCCTCCCTCCTTCCCCTCTAGGGGTATTCTTTTATGGTTAATTTGCTTGCAACTACTGTTTTTTGATTATATTGCATTGCATTATTACATATTTTTATGTATTGCCTTCCTTCTGGGGGCACGTGACATCTGGGGCAAGAAAAACTGAAGTAAATGGCGTTGGCTGGTTCTTTTATACCCCCTGTCGCACTAACGTCAGGGAAGAAGCGACGACAACCGACGCCGGACCTAGACTTTGGAATTCGGCCGACCGAGGACCCGCCTGACGGCAGGAGAACCCATCTGTTATGACTGCAGCTGTATTAGCACTCAAACATCTACATTTATGGTAGGTACAAAACTGTACTTTTCCCACCCTCCAGCCCTTTGGTCTCTCTATCTCTATCTCTCTTACTCACCCCTTATAGGGTTATTGGTATTTACTTTTTACTGGTGGTGTTTTTCCCCCATAACTTAGCTCCCTATTTGGGGGCTCCTGACATTTGGGGCAAGAAAAACTGATGTAATGGCGTTGGCTGCCTGTTTGTATACCCCTGACATCAGTTTTGAAGTGACAGCAACCTATGCAGAATTACTAAGACTCTGGTATTCGGGCCGACTGAAGGCTACCCCTGGCAGGGTAACCCAAGTATGATCAACAGTGAATACACTCGAACATCTACATTTATGGTAAGTGTACACAACTGTACTTTTTGTCATATTTCACTGTTTTCCTCTTTTTTTATGGTTTCTGCTGCCCTCTGAATGGTTGTTTTTTTGGGAGGGTGTGCATGAATATGTTTTAAATGCTATTCTCATTTCCTGTTTCATGGTTCTGAAGATGTCTTTTGTATTCGACGAAAGTGCTAAACCGTGGTTGCTTTCATTTTTTAGCTTTTACTTTGTTATTGAAGTTCGGTCATCCAGCTGATGGTGTTTGTGGTTTTTTGGGGTTTTTTTATAGTTTATATTTTTTCAATAGTACAATTTGTTTCACGGGTGTTGGTTGTGCATAGAGAGGAAGAAGGAGAATTAGATCTAGGTGAGGAAGCTTCGGATTGGGAAGGATATTTTTAGTAAAGAGATTAGCATGATTAGGAATTCAGTCATAAGTGCGAGAAGGGTGATAGTAGAGGAACTAGAAGATAATTAGGAACAGTGGGAACTTAATGGAGGAAAAGTTGAAGCTCTGAGAATGAACCATTTGAAGGACAGCAAGATCCCCATCTATCATTTTCAAGGGGGGGGGGGGTCAAAGCAAACAGTTTAAGAATAAGGTACAAGACTGATAAGCAAGGCACCTTTTGAAAAGTAGATCAGTAGAGAAAAGTATTATGTAAGAGGATTATTAACAATAAGATCTATGGTCAGAGAATCGGTTTAATTATGCAGCGGCAAACACAGCCACAGTCAAATACAGGGGATAAAATTACTTGACCAACTGTAAAATCATTGCAAAGAGAAGCATAAATCTGTAAACTAACAACTGGAAGTCAGAAGTTAAAAAGAGGAAAGTAGCGAAGGTGTGTCAGAGAAACCAAAGATATTTTGAGAGGAACAATAATTGACCTCCAGAATGTAGGAGAACCACCTTACCCTCGTCTACGGCTTTGGTGACTGCTTCAAAGAAGTCTGTCAGGTTTAAGAGAAATTATTTGCCTTTTACAAACCCGAACTGGGTGGGGTCCAGAGTTTGGAGACTACCAATGTCTTTATTTATAAGTTCTATGATGATACGTTCCATGGCCTTGCAGACCAGGCTCATTAGGCTAATGGGACGGTAGTTCCCAGGGTCCGTGGTGGCTCCCCCTTTGTGGAGTGGGTTAACCATCACGGTGCGCCATTCAGTGGGCACAAAGCCTGAGGTGAGACTATGACTGAACATGGTGCTTGGGTGGGGTGCCAGTTCATTCTGTAGTTCATGTAGAACGCAGCCTGGGATGTTGTCAGGTCCCATGGATGCTGTGTTCTTGGCTTTGGAGAGTGTGGTTTTTACCTGTGCAGCCGTGATTACAGGAACTTTGCATTCTTCCGGTATAGAGATGGGCCCTTTAGGGGGTGGGGGGACAAAGTTAGCACTGAACCTGTCTGCCCGGATGTTGGCAGTATCAGTTGGTTCTGTATATTTAGTGCCATTGTGCTGTAACTCAGAGCAGATCTAAGTGTTGCCATTGAGATTCTTGACATAGCTATAGAATGCTTTGTGGTTGTCTATAGAATCGGTGCCAATTTTGTTTTCATAACTAGCTTTGGAGGATTTTATGAGGGATCTCAGCTTCTTACTGAGGCTGACCAGGGAGTTCTTCCAGTCATGAGATTTTACTCTTTTTTGCAACAGGTTCTTTCTTCTGTTGTAGAGTTTGTTTAAGACAGGGGAACACCAGATTGGCTTCTTTTTTTGGAGGATAGCATCTTGGTTCTGTTAGGGATAGCACGATCCATGCACTCGTGTAAGTGCTTATAAAATGCATTTGTGTAGGATTCAGCAGTCGTACCTCTATTCTTCGTCTGCATGGGTGTCGTGAAGTTTGCCACTTCTGTTTAAGAAGTGTGAAGTTGGCTTTGGAGAAATTTTTTATGGTGGTTTTCCTAATTGGGGGGGGGGATAGGATGTGGATGTCTAGGCTGATTAGCTTGTGGTTGGATCTGACCAATGAGGAATTGACCTCTGGTGTGGAACACCGGTCGCCCATGTTGGCAATGAGCAGGTCTAGGGTATTGCTGCCCCTGGTGGGGGTGTGGATAAGTTGATCCAAGGCATTGGAATTTATGTATTCCAAGGAATAATGGTTTATTTGTGCATCCAATTTCCCATAGGGTTTTTGAGTTTAACTTATTTGCGAATTGTAGAACACACAGTATCTAGTACATATTTCTATCTGTCAAATCTGTAGTTGTTACTATGTGGGAAAAACTAACAGATTCCTTAGAGATCGAATCAGGGATCATCTTTACAATATTAATAGGAAGACATGAAGAATGCTTTAGCAAAGCATGTTGTTAAGGAAGGGGCAGGACACAGTTTTAAATTCATGGTTATTGAGAAGTTACTTGTCACAGATGCACGTAAGGATAAAAGGGTTAAATGTCTTTGTGAGTTTAAAACCTGTGATTTAAATTAAGATCGTTAAAACATTGATTGGTTACTTAATGTGTATATATACCTACTTGGTCTGATGCATTTTAGATCTAAAGAAGCATGGTTTACTAGTCCAAAAGCCCTTATCTTTTGTTACATATATTTTATTTTACTGTTACTTCAGCCAGCTTCTGTGGTTTTAGTGAATACTTGCTGTTTGCCTGAAGTGCTCCTATCTTGCTTGTTTTAGTCTTAAACTAGAAAAATGTAATTAGGAATTAAATGACTTGTTAACAGAAAGTCTTTTAGTGACCAGGGATATGTCAACAAAACTTTTATTTATTTATTTTTTTGTTTGTTTGTTTTAAAAAACTGTTCCTGTACAAGAAAGGGAGCTGGCAGGATTACTGATGAAGCAGGAAACGTTGGTTACGCCAGTTTTACAGAACGGAGTCTTGTGCACAAGTTCAAATGTACTTTAATTGAGTAAAAACCACGCAGTATTCACCTTGTTGTAAACAACGTATAAAAAATAAAACAGTATGTGAAACGCTACCAGCGTTTTTCGTTCCACAGAATAGTAGAACTTCCTCAGACAACAACCAGTAAATTTACAAGTAATACTTAAATAGCCTCTGAATTGGTAATCCAGGTGCTTGCAATTAACATTAGAGACATGGATTCTTCATTCAAAGCGCCAATATCTATATATACAAAAGTTACTGAAAGCTTCGACATAGCCTAAAAATTATACATATTATAAAACATATTACAAGATGATCTTCTATTTTCTAAAGTCTAATATGTAGAATTTAGTGTTAAATATAATCCTTCAAGTCAGTATATAAGTAAGATACATGGTGTATTGTCTTTTCTAAATGCTTTATGTACATATAGTTCACACTATAAAAACAATTACCAACTACAAGTTTAACTAGATTAAAATACCATTTGGGTTTGCTCTAATTAATACACTATCTTATGTACAAGTTTAATAGACAGTCAATGCTTTTAACCTCAAAAGGTGAAAATACCCAAATGTACAAAATAATTATATAACAAAAATGGTATACAAGAGTTAAGTTACTCTAAATACACCAAAACAAGTTTAAAGTTAAAAACTACCTCAGAAGATTTTTAAGCTTTAAAATACATGCAATAGAGCAAGAATCATTGATGCCTGGTTCTCTACATGCAGCAAGACGTAGTTGCCAGGCTAGTTCTCTTTTCTCTAGTTCTAGTTTTAGATAGTTTTCATTAACAAAACTACTACTTGAACTATGCTTGTCAATTTCATCGATGACCATAAAAACAAAAGCATGGCCATGGTTATTGGCACAGTGTCTAGCCAAGGCATTCTCATCCTTAAATTTTGCAATTGCGTATAAATGTTCATAAATTCGGTCTCGCAATCGTCTGTCCGTCTTTCCTACATAGAATGACGGACATTGTGTACACTGTGCCAAATAAACAATGCCCTTAGAGTTACATGTGAAAGAACCCCTAACATAGCAACTAACTGATCTAATAATAAAAACATTTGATGTTTCAATGTCTTTACAGTATTTACATGCACCACATTTCTTTGTTCCCCCTTTAGTCTTTGCACTGGTAGGTTTTGTTTCAAGAAGTCTTTTCATGTTTCTACCCCTTCGATATGATATTACAGGGTTAAAGTTTAGGACTTTAGAAACAGTGTATAAAATGTAAGTGTAATAAGTGTATAAAAGAGAAAATTGTCCCAAAGGGGTTGAGACACCACTCATACCCCTCTGGATTGGACCATGGGTCAGATTTTTTTAACGATCTAACAAGTATGTACAACAAGCATGGCTTAGAAGTCATGCAATGTATGGTAAAACATTACCAAATTAGTCTTGACACACTAACTAAAGAGACTATCTCCCTTGAACAAGACATAAGGGTAGACGTTGACTTTAACAGGAATGAGTTTGAATACGACAGGATCCTCTCCAGTATAGCCCAGCAGATGAAGAAACTTAAAGCAAACAAAATCAAAAAATTGCAGAGAGACTTGAAAGCTTACCAAGAAGGGGTAGATTACCCCAAACCACCAACATTCCAAAGCATTGCAAGTAACTATAAAAACTCTGCAAATCATACCACATACAGAGAACAAAGTGGACAAAAGCCTAACAGAAATTTTTCTGGTAACCCAGACATAGGGGCTGAATTGGATGTTGGGTTTATTGACAATGATGGTGACATCTTTGAAGGAGAACCAAACGGTTCAAATTCAAATCAGTTTTACCCTACTGATAACAACCAAAAACAACATCAAGCACCACAAAAAAACTACAGACTGGGGAGGGGGGGCAACTGGAACTCGAACCCAACACAGGGGTTCAAGCGGAGATACAATACCCGCAGCAACAACAACAACTACAACTAACTGGGGTAAAATTATATGAAACATTGCAAAACAGTGAGGGTGATTTTTCTATATATAATTTTACAGAGTGCAGGATAGACCATATACTGGTCGACTTATTTGCTAAGGGTTTGACCTTTGTTCCTTTTAAAAAATGTGACATTGCTGAGTTGCTTGTTGACTTTAAATTGTTTATCCGTAAACTGAACCTGAACTTATTGTTTGGAAAAGCTTCACAAAATGAAAACAACTTGAGAATAGCAAGTACATTTAATCCACCCCAGAATAGTACATTAAAAATTTTTGAATACCTTTGTGAAAACGAATTTAGAGAAGTTTTGAAACATTCTAACAAAGTCCAACGCAATTTGTCCACTGAGGA
Organism: Protopterus annectens; assembly: GCF_019279795.1. NCBI lineage: Eukaryota > Metazoa > Chordata > Ceratodontiformes > Protopteridae > Protopterus > Protopterus annectens. The sequence goes on along the minus strand of NC_056731.1, from coordinate 807,083,684 downwards.
AAGAACCTTATTAGACTTATTAAGAAACTTGCCACTTAGACTTATGAAGCCAGATAAAGGCGGAGGCTTGGTAGTTTTTTACAAAGAAGACTACTCTAACACTATGTTGAAGCTGTTAGAAAGTAACATTTATGAATCAGTCAGTAGAAATGAACTGAATCAAGCATACAGCAGAATTAAAATGTTCATCAGTGATTTATTCACAGATGGACTTTTAACTTTAGAGCAACACACATACCTTACAATGTTAGCTCCAAGAATCCCAAAGATTTTTGGGATTCCGAAACTACATAAAAATATTTTGAATCCACCATTCAGGGCACTAGTTGACGCAAGGCAGTCAATATCTTACCCTTGTGCCAAACTAGTGGACAGATGTTCTTCATCTCACATTGCTGCAGTCCTTACACTTGGGTAGTCCGCTGTCCTCGGTCGGCCCGAATATCAAAGTATTAGGCTGACGTCGGTCAAGGCGCATAAGACTGACATCAGGACGTCAGGGTACATATGCGCATGACCGACGTCATATCCCCAGTCTTTTTTGCCGCATGGTCCGATGCAGAAGCAGCGTTGCAAGTGCCGTTCGGCGTTCTGAAATTTTCGACCGGAGTTTCAGACCGAGTCAAAGTTGGCTAAGTACCCGTTGGGGAATATTTTAGTTTTTCTTGCCTCAGTGGTTTACCGGATGTCAGAAAAAGTGAATAACTGTATTTCTTGTGGGAAACAAATACCGCATAGAGATTATCATACTTTGTGTATTCCTTGTTTGGGGCCTGAGCACGACGTTGTTGGGTGTCGCTTTTGTGCTAGGTTCAATAAGCGCACTATTAAGCGAAGGTTAGATTGTTCCAGGTTGGTCTTTGGGAAGCAGTGCAATTATAACATGCCGTCGGATGCTCTGACGCCCGCTTCTTTGAAGAAGCGTAAAGACAAGGCAGCTAAGCCCAGGCAAGAAGAGTCGTCCGTACCGGACGCCGGTTCTTTAGAGGCGTCAGTGGAACCGGTGGTTCCACCGGAGGTTTCTCTGGAGGCCCAGGGGGAGACCTTGTTATTGCAGGATGTGGCCTCTCAGGAGGCAGGTCAGGCTGAAGGGGCTTCTCAGGTTACTGTACTCCCCTCCCTTCCTAGGGTGGTTAGGCCCTCTCTTTCTGTTTCTAAGGCTTCTCCCAGAGGCAGGCCAGGTTTAGCTTCTGTTGGTGTTACTCCTAGTTCTTCGGGATCTGTGCCCAAGAAGCACATGCTTAAAATGGCAGAAGATTTAATTACCTTGATTAGGGGTTCTTTGCCCCCCCCCAGATAAGAGGCCTAGGGTGGAGCCAGAGTTGGGGAGTTTTGAGCAGGCTTCAGATGTTTCAGAGTCTTCGGCTGAAGACTTGCAGGAGTATGATCCTTATTCTGATTCTGATGCAGATGATTCCACTCCTTCTGCTTCTCCTCCAGAGGATTTTTCTTTTTCAGAAACTCTTCACTCCATGAGGGAGCATTTTAAGTGGGAAGGTCAGGACTTCTCTGATTCCAGGAAAAGGCTTAGGGAATTTTTGCTTTTACCCCAGCATAGGCCTTTGGCTATACCTCCTGTTCTGGATGTTGTGGAAGATGTGTTTGCGGAGGCTTCACTTAATCCTGATTCTTTGCCTCCTGCTCCTGTTAAACCGGATAGGTATTATAGGGTGCCTGAGGCTCATAAATATCTTTATAAGAGTCCTAGGGCGGACCCAGAAACTGTTAGTCAGGGACCTAAGGGTGTCAAGGCCTCGGTTGTAAAAAATCCGGTTCCTCCAGATAGAGGCCAGAGCTTTGGATAGATGGGGAAAGAAAGTCTGTACTTCTTCCACCTTAGCTATGAGGGCTTTGAATTGCCAGTTTCACATGTTAAAATATCAAAACTATCTTCTTTCTCAACTAAAGTCTAAGGTAGATGCTCTGGCGGAAGGCATTGAGTGTAAGGAATTACAAGATTTGGTACATGTCTCTGAACAGGTGGGTAAGCATTCTTTACAATGTGGTTTTGATGCTATACAAGCCTCGTCTAGGGTGGCTGCCACTGGGTCAGTGCTTCGCAGGCACGCCTGGCTGAGGGATCAGAATTTATCTGAACATGTTAAGACAAGGATTTTGGATGCTCCTTTACAGTCTGATGTGTTGTTTGGTTCTCCTGTGGAGTCAGTCTTGAAGAAAATGGAAGACAAGGCTAAGTCTATGCAGACTGTTAAAGATTTTTTGCAAGTCCAGCCTCCGAAGTTTAGTAGGAATTGGCCTGCTAAGGGGTGGACGACCCTTCTTATGATTCTCAGTCTAGCGGTAGATCTAGACGTGGTAGGGGCAGAGCTCAGAGCTTCTTCAGACCTAGAACAGGGAGTTCTCCTGCACAATCTTCAGGTGAGGGCAGGGGCCAGTCCTTTCGTAAACAGGCCCAATGACCTACCTTTTCAGCTGCCAGATCCTTCTTGCCTGGCAGCACCTTTGGGAGGAAGGTTGGCACTCTTCAGGGAAAATTGGAGTTTGATTACCCAAGACAAATGGGTATTGGATATCATACACCAAAGTTACAGGTTTTATTTCCATACCTTGCCTCCTTTCAAAGGCATGCCGGACGTTCCTCCTCAGCAAAGAATAGAGGCTCACAAACAAATTTCTCTGCTGCTCCAAATAGGGGCCATACAACCGGTCCCTCTGCCAGAAGTGGGCCTAGGATTTTATTCTCGCCTGTTCCTAGTACCAAAGAAGGGGAACACGTGGAGACCAATTTTGGATTTATCTATCCTCAACACTTATCTGGACATTCCCAAGTTCAAAATGTTGACGTTACAACAGCTTTTACCTCTGCTGGGCAAAGATCACTGGATGGTGACTCTGGATCTCAAGGAGGCTTACCTTCATGTTCCTATCAGGCTAAGTTGCAGGAAGTATCTACGTTTTGGCTGGGACTTCTCATTATCAGTTCTCTGCATTGCCCTTTGGCTTATCTACTGCGCCCAGAGTGTTCACGAAGGTTCTGGCTCCAGTGATAGCTTTCTTCAGGCTAAGAGGAATACAGATCTATCCTTATTTGGACGATTGCCTGATTCTGGCTCAAGGAAAGGACGAACTTCTTCATCATTTACACTATGTGATAGCAGTGCTAAGATGCCTGGGGTATTCTGTGAACGAAATAAAGTCCAGTCTAGTACTCTCTCAGGACATGTGCTTTCTGGGTGTGAGACTGAATACAGCATCCCAGATGGCCTTTTTGACCCCGGACAAACAAAAGAATCTTTCTCTTTACTTCCATCAATTGTCTCATCAGTCCAGGCTGACTGCAAGGACAGTCCTTCAAGCCTTGGGGTTCATGGCATCTTGTATTCTGGTGCTTCCCAATGCCAAACTGCATATGAGGAAGCTACAATGGTATCTCAAAAATGTATGGACACAGCACTGCCAAGATATGGACACTGTCATTCAGATAATACCTTGCATTCAAAAGGAATTTTTGTGGTGGGCTCAGGAATGTCACCTAAACAAGGGACTCTCTGTGACCCGGCCAGAGGCGCAGTCAGATTCTAACGACAGATGCCTCAGACAAAGCTTGGGAGCTCATTTAAATGGAAAGTGGATACAAGACACGTGGCCTGCCAGACTTCTACATCTACATATCAACTTGAAGGAGATGTTAGCAGTCCAATTTGCATTAATAGCTTTCAAGGATTTACTTCTTCCAGGGCAGGTGTTGATTCTAACAGACAACACAACTGTCATGTGGTACATCAACAAGCAAGGGGAACACATTCTTATCCTCTGTGCAGACAAGCAATGATTTTGTGGGAGACTGCTCTCAGTTTACAGCTAAATCTTCAGGCAAGGTTTCTGCCGAGCACAGAACTCCTTAGCAGATGTGTTGAGCAGACAAATTATGGATCCCCACGAGTGGAAATTGGATCCTCATGTATTTCAGAAATTGACAGTGTCATGGGGAACTCCAGACATAGATCTGTTCGCTTCTCCACTAAACTACCAGCTGCCAAAGTTTTGCACAAAAAGTTTTCATCCCACAGCTTGGAAAGTGGATGCTCTTTCATTCAATTGGAGCAATCTTCATGTGTATGCCTTTCCACCTCTGCCTCTCCTCCCAAAGGTACTTCTGAAGGTCAGACAGGACAAGCCAAAGATGATTTTAATAGCTCCAGATTGGCCTCGACAGCACTGGTACCTACTACTGAGAGGTCTGGCACTGAAGCCTCCATGGCCTTTACCTTCGATTCCACACCTGCTGTCTCAGGAGAACAGTCATTTACTCAATGTCAAACTTCACTCTCTTCACCTGACAGCCTGGCATATTCTGTTTTAAACCCTGGAGGGTCTCAGCTTCCACAGCAAGTTTTGAATGTTATTTTGGAGGCCAGAAGGCCTAGTACAAGGAAAGTGTACGCAGATAAATGGAAGAGATTTTTATTTTGGAGTGCAGCAAAAGCATTTGATGTTTCTAAGCCTAATTTAAGTGTGGCTCTTCAATATCTTACTGAGTTACTGGACAAAGGTTTGTCCTTCTCTTCTATTAAGATTCATGCTGCAGCAATTTCTGCTCACTATGACTGTGACCCACCATTGTTTTCTCATCCTTTGTTTAAGCAATTCCTTAGAGGGCAAAGAATATAAGACCCCACGGAGAGCTCCTACTCCTGCTTGGGATCTCAATTTTGTGTTGGAGAAACTCACTCTACAACCTTTTGAGCCTGCAGCTACTGCTGAGTTGAAATATTTATCATGGAAGACTGCTTTTTGTTAGCCATTACCTCTGCGAGAAGGGTTTCTGAATTACAGGCCCTTATGGCAGTTGAGCCTTTCTTAATTTTCCATAAGGATAGGGTATCTTTGTGTACTAATCCTTCCTTTATGCCTAAAGTGGTTTCTAGTGTGGCTTTAAACCAAACTATTCATTTGCCTACCTTTTATGCAAACCCCAAAATAAAGGGGAAAAGATTTTGCACACTTTGGATATACACAGGCAGTTGCGATATTATTTGAGCAGAACTAAAGGGTTCAGGCAGTCTCAGCAGTTATTTGTTTCTTTTGCTTTCAGTTCTCAGGGCAAGCCTGTGTCAAAACAAACTATTTCTAAGTGGATTGGGTTGTGTATTGCTTTCTGTTATTCCCATCATGGTAAGGAGATTCCAGCTGGGATTAGGCCTCATTCCACTAGGGCTACTGCCACTTCTACTGCCTTTCTAAGGGGGGTAGCAACTAAAGATATTTTCGTGGCTGCTACTTGGAGTTCAGTGCATACTTTCTCTAAGCATTATCACCTTCCACTTTACTCTAAATCGAGGGCTGGTTTTGCCACTGCAATTTTACAGGGCATTTTGGCAGCTCCTACTGCTTTTTAGTTGTGCCATCCTCCCTTTTCTCTGCTTTGGGATTCTACCCAAGTGTAAGGACTGCAGCAATGTGAGATGAAGAACATAGTACAGTTTTGTACCTACCATAAATGTAGATGTTCGAAGATCCACATTGCTGCAGTCCAATTTACCTCCCTCCTTCCCCTCTGTAGTTAGAGGCGGTTGTGTGGTGTGGGTTGTACATATTGTAAATATTGTATATATTGTACATATAGTTAGTACACGGGTGTTTGGTTGTTTTTTGTTGTCTTTTGGTTTTGACCTTTCTGTTTAGGGTCTTCTGACATCTGGGGCAAGAAAAGACTGAGGATATGACGTCGGTCATGCGCATATGTACCCTGACGTCCTGATGTCAGTCTTATGCGCCTTGACCGACGTCAGCCTAATACTTTGATATTCGGGCCGACCGAGGACAGCGGACTACCCAAGTGTAAGGACTGCAGCAATGCGGATCTTCGAACATCTACATTTATGGTAGGTACAAAACTGTACTTTTCTTAAAGAAATTTGTTAAGTTAGAACATCAAATATTAAAAGATTCATGGGATTTCTTGCAACATCTGCAATCCATAAGATATGATGAGACTACAAACTTTTTAACAGTGGACATAATAAACCTATACTCCTGTATCCCACACGACTTGGGGACTGAATGGGTAGTGGACTTTATTAGATCCAAAGGGGCAAATGACAATGAGTGTATATTAATTGAACAACTACTTGATATCATATTAAAAAACAACTTTGTGTCATTTGAAAACAGGTTATTTTTGCAAAAAATTGGAGTGGCAATGGGTTCACCAGTGGGTTCCAGTTTTGCAAATCTGGTTTTGGCCCACTGGGAAAATAATTTTATTTTTAACAGCCATTGGTTCAAACAGATATGTAGTTACAGAAGATTTCTGGATGACATTTTTATTTTATTTAAAGGAAACAAGGAAGAAGCAGGTCAGTTTGTGGATTTTCTTAATTCAACAACTACTTTCTTGAGGTTCACTCATAATTTTCAAGAAAGTACAATCAACTTTTTAGATGTTGAATTAAGGAAAAACAAGGTATCCTACACAGCAAAAATTTTTAGAAAGGCCACGTACTCCAATAACTTTCTTCATTTCACTAGCATGCATCCTCTCTACCAGAAAAAAGCTGTAGTTAAAGGACAGCTGGTTAGGGCAGCAAGGATGATTACCTTACAAAGTGAATTTGAAGATGAGTGCGACTTGTTACATCAGATGTTTTCAAGGAGAGCGTACCCTAACTCGTTCTTGGATAACATTTTTCAGGAAGTGTTGGAAAAAAGGTTTCTATGCCCCCCTTTTGGCTAGTGAGAAAGATAGTGAAAGACCCAATGTAATTACTGAATTGAGTGTCCACAATGGCAGTATATATGCTGATACAGACAGTAACTTAGTTCAGGGATCTTTGGTGAAAGATGGTACTGATAAGAACTTTACAATCGCATTCACCTTCACTTACTGCCCAGAGGCAGGGGCTATAGGTAAAATAGTGAGGAAATACTGGTGTGATCTATCAATGGACAAAAGTGTTTCTAAAGTCCTAAACTTTAACCCTGTAATATCATATCGAAGGGGTAGAAACATGAAAAGACTTCTTGAAACAAAACCTACCAGTACAAAGACTAAAGGGGGAACAAAGAAATGTGGTGCATGTAAATACTGTAAAGACATTGAAACATCAAATGTTTTTATTATTAGATCAGTTAGTTACTATGTTAGGGGTTCTTTCACATGTAATTCTAAGGGCATTGTTTATTTGGCACAGTGTACACAATGTCCGTCATTCTATGTAGGAAAGACGGACAGACGATTGCGAGACCGAATTTATGAACATTTATACGCAATTGCAAAATTTAAGGATGAGAATGCCTTGGCTAGACACTGTGCCAATAACCATGGCCATGCTTTTGTTTTTATGGTCATCGATGAAATTGACAAGCATAGTTCAAGTAGTAGTTTTGTTAATGAAAACTATCTAAAACTAGAACTAGAGAAAAGAGAACTAGCCTGGCAACTACGTCTTGCTGCATGTTAAGAACCAGGCATCAATGATTCTTGCTCTATTGCATGTATTTTAAAGCTTAAAAATCTTCTGAGGTAGTTTTTAACTTTAAACTTGTTTTGGTGTATTTAGAGTAACTTAACTCTTGTACACCATTTTTGTTATATAATTATTTTGTACATTTGGGTATTTTCACCTTTTGAGGTTAAAAGCATTGACTGTCTATTAAACTTGTACATAAGATAGTGTATTAATTAGAGCAAACCCAAATGGTATTTTAATCTAGTTAAACTTGTAGTTAGTAATTGTTTTTATAGTGTGAACTATATGTACATAAAACATTTAGAAAAGACAATACACCATGTATCTTACTTATGTACTGACTTGAAGGATTATATTTAACACTAAATTCTACATATTAGACTTTAGAAAATAGAAGATCATCTTGTAATATGTTTTATAATATGTATAATTTTTAGGCTATGTCGAGGCTTTCAGTAACTTTTGTATATATAGATATTGGTGCTTTGAATGAAGAATCCATGTCTCTAATGTTAATTGCAAGCACCTGGATTACCAATTCAGAGGCTATTTAAGTATTACTTGTAAATTTACTGGTTGTTGTCTGAGGAAGTTCTACTATTCTGTGGAACGAAAAACGCTGGTAGCGTTTCACACACTGTTTTATTTTTTATACGTTGTTTACAACAAGGTGAATACTGCGTGGTTTTTACTCAATTAAAGTACATTTGAACTTGTGCACAAGACTCCGTTCTGTAAAACTGGCGTAACCAACGATGTAATGGGATCCTATCTCGCCTACATTCACAACATATGGGTTCGGAGCTGATCCATCGGCTCCGACTCGGCAACTAATACACTAGCACGAAGTCTCTCATTGGCTGGGCTACTCCCTATCCCAGGATGCACTACACCTGCTTCCCCAGATCTCGTTTGCCGCTTAACAAGCTGGACGTGGTCTCGACTTGGCTGGAGCTAAGTGGTTATTTTTACCTTATTGGTCCTTGACCTAGGGAATTTTTGTCCATATTAAACAATATTTCTTGTTATTTCTGATTGTTTTTTGTTGAGTGATTGTTTCCAGAAATTTATTTTGTTCAGTCGGGCAAGGCCCGTTTAAGTTAGAGGGCCTTTGCCCTACCTCTGAGTGCTATTTGGTTTTTATTTACTTTGGTTTAGTTGTTTTTCGGGCAAAGCCCGTTTAAATTAGAGGGCTTTGGGCCGTTTAATTGTTTCAAATTTTTGTGAGGTAAACTGTCATCAGTACTCGCGCCAGTGTGTCTCGCGCTTTTCAGTTGGCGCATTTTGTGTGTAGTGTTATACTTGTGGTGATAGAATAGTATTTCCTTAGAGTTGTACTTGTTGTGGACTATATCATGTCTAAGGAACAGAAGTCAGGTTTTAAAAAATGCACTCGGTGCAAATATAAAATGTCCATTACAGACAGTCATTCAATATGTGTTTATTGTTTGGGGCCGAAACATCTGCAAGAGACTTGTAGCGTCTGTCATGCGTTCTCATCTAGAGTTCTTCAAGAACGCAAAAACAAATTAATATTGAAAGGGCTTATCAAGCCTTCCTTTGAGGAAGCCTTAGAGCTACCTGTTGCTTCCAAAAGAAAAGATCGTCGGCTCCGACAAGTCCGTCGGGGCCGACTTCTAAAAAGACAAAATTGACCTCTTCTTCTTCGGCTCCACTGACTTCGGGGCCGAGGGTCGAAGGGTCTGCCTCGATACCTCCTACCTCGGCTCCATTGCTGTCGGAGCTGCAGGTTGGAGTATCGAGAGGTGAATCACCTCCATCGGTTCCAATGGCTTCGGAGCCGGTGGAAGTGTGCAGCTCAGACTCTTCCCCCTCGGCTCCGGAGAAGGCTCCTTCGGTGCCAATGGTGGTCCATGCTGTGGTGGAGTCGGCGCCGATAGTGTTGGAGCCATTTCGGAGCCGGTCCCCTTCTCTCTCTGAGCCGAGAGGAAAGTCTTCTCGATTGTCTACCTCCTCTAAATCATCGAGACTTTCAGATTCGGACCTGGATAGGGTTTTACAGAGGCTATTCCAATCTCCAGTGTTTACTAAATTGGTCTCGGCTCCAGCACAGTTAGCTTCGAGCCGATCCCTCCAACGCATTGATTCCTCCTCCAACCTCCTCGGAGCCGTTGGAGTCGGCGGTGGTGGAGCAAAGCGAGCCATACGGTCGGAGCAGAGACCCTTCGAGGTCTCTCGGTTCCGACTGTGCTTCCTACCCTGTCCTCGGTTCAGGGTTTGGTACTGCGACCTCTTCAGCCGGGCCGGGGAATACTTTGGGATTGGGTGCTTGGTGCTTCCTCTCGAGCATCGGCTGCTGGAATTCCCAGTGCCATCGTGGCCTCTAGACCAGTGACCTCCTTGGATTCTGGAGGTCCGGCCTTTGAGGCCATGAGGAGCTGGCTGGCCATGCCTTTGCTGGTTCAGCAAGATTCTACCTCACCGTCCTAGATTTGGAGACTGGTGCCTCTGTTGTGTTGCAGCCCCCAGCAGCGGGGCCCAGGGCCTGAGGATACCCCCATCGGGTTCCTTCTTCGGGTGGTCCGTCCGAAACTGCTTCGGATGAACCCCACGGAAGAAATTGTGTAAGAGGAAGCACGTAGACTCCCAAGATGAGTCTATTACATCGGATACTGACCTCGATGGCGCAGAAGGGTCCCCAAATCATCTTCGGATGATATCTCCTTCTCAGATATCTTGGAGATTCTGAGACAGAGAGGTGACTGGCAAGCCAAAACCCCTTCAGCTGTGGAGTCAGTCTTCCTCAAGGCCTTTGGGGCCCAGCCTTCCGCCTCCTGGGTGTCTCCGCCCTTGATGAACTCCTTGATTTGGTTTCTCGAAGGGTGGGAACACCCTGATTCTGTGGAACCGGTGCCTCGAGGCCCAATAATTTTTGTCAGCCCCCCCCCAGAAGGAATTTCTCACAAAGGGTGTGCCTGTAGATGCTTTGGTGGTGGCTTCTGCCACACAGCAGGACGTGGCAGAGGCTTCGACGTCTATTCATCCTCCTAATAAGGATTCTAGGAGTATGGATAGGCAGAAGCGTACCCTCTCTTCAGCGGCCTTTACCTTACAGTCGCTGAACTACTTATGTCATTTTACGAGGCTCCAAAGGGATCTTCTCAAAGAGCTAAATGACTCTCTTGTTGGTAATCTACCTGAGGCGCTGGCCCACTGTTGGCGCAGATGACTACCCTCTTTTCTATTGTTAACTCGTCCATGAGGCTCATTTCATATGCGGCCGAAGGGGCGAGTAGAGCAGCGGGAACAGGCGTTGCCCTCAGGAGACAAGCCTGGTTACGCTTGTGTTCGTTCACGGAGGCCTTCAAGTCTTCCTTCACGGCCCCTTTGATGGGTCATCTTTGTTTGGACCCAAGGTGAAGGACACACTAACTCGGTGCGAGCAGGAGGGCAAGACTTTGACTGCCGTTGGGGCCCGATTTTCCGCTCCTTCCAGGCCTTTCCCCAAGGCTGGGAGAGGAGGGAAAATGTGGTTTAAAAAATCTCAAAAGTCTTTCCCTACTCCACCCAGTGATTCCCCCTCCAGAGGCAGGGGGGGGGGGATTTTGGAAGACGCCGCCCCTGGAGACCGCGATTCCTTTCGTGGTTCTTCATACAACCAGCGTTCCTGAGTTGTTGCCCGACTGTGCAACTCCGGAGCCAGTCGGGGTCTGGCGCACCCACAAGCTTGGGAATCCATAACAAGCGATCAGTGGGTGCTTCGCATTACCGGAGGATATATCATCCCCTTCAACAAACCCCCCTTTCTTTAAGGGAAATCCCGGACGTACCACCCAGTCAGCGGGATCAGGCAGCATTAGAGGTTTCAAAGCTGCTAGAAAAAAGAGCCATCCAGCCTGTCCCCATCGACCAGATCGGATCAGGAACTTACTCAAAATTATTTTTGGTACCAAAAGACAGGGGACTTCAGGCCCATTTTGGACCTCAGTTCATTGAATCGTTTGTAGAAGTCCAAATTCCGAATGGTCACTCTTCAATCTATTCTTCCTTTGCTGGAAAAAGATGCATGGATGTGCTCCATAGATCTCCAGGATGCTTACTATCACATTCCCATAGCTCAAGAGTCCAGGAGACATTTACGCTTCCACCTCGGAGTCAGTCATTTCCAATTCCGAGCACTGCCCTTTGGTCTCACCACAGCCCCCAGGGTGTTCACCAAGTGTCTGGCAGTGGTAACTGCTCACCTGAGAAGTCTGGGATTCCAGGTGTTTCCTTATCTAGACGACTGGCTCCTTACTGGCACCTCCGAGCATCTACTACTCCAAGCGCTCAGAGCCACGTTCACCTTGGGCCGTTTCTTGGGGATCACGTTCAATTTGCAAAAATCTGTACTACAGCCATCTCAGCGTATTACTTTCATAGGCGCAGACTTAGACACAAAAGAATGCGCCTATTTACCGGCAGCAAGAATTCAGGTCTTACAAGATCAAGTCAAATCCTGTCTCCCCTACAAAGAGCCCCGCCCATCGGATCCTACAACTGTTGGGCTCGATGGCGTCGACCATACTTTTAGTTCCCTTGGCCAGACTTCACATGCGAATTTTACAATGGCTACTGTCGGTTCAATGGTCTTATCAGGAACTTCCCTTGAACCACTTAATCATAAACACGGAAAGTTGCCGTCGAGATCTGCATTGGTGGCTTCTCCAATCAAATCTCGACCAGGGGCGACCCTTCATACCTGAACGTCCCGTTGCCACTGTGACTACGGACGCCTCCCAGGTAGGGTGGGGGGGGTCATTACCTGGACAGGTCGGTCCAAGGCACATGGCAGATCCAGGAAACACATTTGCATATCAATGTCCTGGAGATGAGAGCGGTACTATTGGTACTCCAAGCTCTCCATCACGCTCTCCCACAGGGCCCGATTACTATCCTATCTGACAATATGTCGGTGGTGTGGTACATAAACAAGCAAGGTGGAACCAGGTCTTACCCACTATGCAGAGAAGCCATGAGACTTTGGCACTGGGCGTAGCTACCAACCGCTTTCTAATGGCAACGCACATACCGGGAAGTCCAATGTGATTGCGGACAGATTAAGCAGGACCATTCTTTTACCCCACGAGTGGTCCCTCAACCAGGGTATAGCTGCGAAAATATTCGACAGATGGGGTCTTCCTTGCTGCGACCTGTTTGCCAGCCCTCACAATGCGAAATGCAGAGAGTTCTTCACACTGTTTCCTTCTCAGGGACAGATTCCCAGGGACGCTCTGACTCACATTTGGCCCCGGTCTTCTCGCCTTCCCTCCGTTCCCCTCCTACCGAGGGTGATACAGAAGGCCATTTACATGGAGAGCGAGATGATTTTGATTGCCCCGCACTGGCCTCGTCAAGTTTGGTTTCCTTTCCTACAGAGGCATGCGATAGAAGGTCCATGGTTTTTGGATCCGGTGCCAGACCTGTTGACTCATCAGTCAGGACGGCTTCATCCGTCTCTCAGGTCCCTGAAGTTGGCAGCATGGTTACTCCACTTCCATCCTTAGTCCGAGACAATGCTCTTTCGCCGGACGTGGTCCACATACTGTCTTCTTCTCATAAACCTTCCACCATTAAACTTTATTCCAGTAAATGGAAAAGGTTTGCCTTCTGGGCTCAAGAACGGGTATAGATCCCTCACTGCACCAGTATCGGAGGTTCTGAATTTTCTGGCCTCCCTTTTCAGTCGGGCTCTTCAGTTTCTACCATTAAGGTTCAGTTAGCGCATCTCTAATTTTCATGCTGCATTTGAACCTTCATTGATGTCTCACAAACTTTGTAAGGCTTTCCTTAAAGGGCTTGGCTCCTTAGGCCTCCTTTATCTCATCCTGTCCCCTTGGGATTTGAATATGGTTCTTGCTGCCCTAACTGCCCGTCCTTTCGAACCAGCTGCTACTTGTGATTTAAAATTTCTGTCTTGGAAAACGGCCTTTTAGTAGCCATAACATCTGCTAGGCGAGTTTCAGAACTTCAAGCTCTTTGTTCTGATCCTCCCTATTTGATTTTTCACAAGCATAGAGTTTCATTGAAATTAAACCCTGCATTCATACCAAAAGTGGCCTCCTCTTTCTGTATGCAACAAACTATAGAACTCCCTGTCTTTTTCCCAGAATTCTCTAATAACGCAGAATATACTTTGCATCAATTGGACGACATAGACAACTGCGTTTTATTTGAATAGAACCGCTCAAACGCGAAATCAAATCAATTGTTTGTTTCCTTTGCAGTGAACAAATTGGGTCAACCAGTAACAAAACCTCCATATCCAAATGGATTAAAGATTGTATCATTTTTATTTATTCACAGGCTAATAAAGACCTTCCCTTTCCAGTCAAGGCTCATTCTACCAGGGCAATGGCTACTTCCGTAGCTTTTCACTCCAAGTTATCAATAGATGATATTTGTGCTGCGGCAACCTGGACTTCTCCGCACACTTTCATTTCTCATTACAAATTGGATGTGGTTTCTCGAGGCAGAGCTTCCTTTGGTTCCACAGTTCTCAGGAGTGTGTTCCAGTGAGCCACCCGGGATATAGGTGCTAGGGACGCTGTCCCATATGTTGTGAATGTAGGCGAGATAGGATCCCATTACATCTTTTAGTTATGTACTTACCATAACTTCGGATGTATGGGATCCATCTCGCCACATTCATAAGTACCCACCCTCCTTCCCCCTTCCATTCGGATTTAGAGGAGCTGTAGTCTCTTTTTTCTTGGAGATCTTTCTTGAAGAACTTTAGTTGGTTATAGTGACTACTAATTTTTCTGTGTTTGCATGGATGTATGAAAGCGAACAAACAAGATCTGGGGAAGCAGGTGTAGTGCATCCTGGGATAGGGAGTAGCCCAGCCAATGAGAGACTTCGTGCTAGTGTATTAGTTCCCGAGTCGGAGCCGATGGATCGGCTCCGAACCCATATGTTGTGAATGTAGGCGAGATGGATCCCATACATCCGAAGTTATGGTAAGTACATAACTAAAAGTTTCCTGCTTCTGAGTTAAGTGTGTCGTTGTTTGGTTTTAACGTGGTTTGTCCGTTGGCTGCCAGTTAGGAGGGATGGAAGACACAACGGAAGGTGGCGATTCCTCACAGGGAAACCTCACACAATTGCTTCAACTTATCAGTACGAGGCTCGACCGCTTATCGGAGAAGGTGGACGGCGTTACCAACTCCAGCGGGGACCCTAGAAGCACAACAACCAGTACCACTACAGCAGCTTCGGGAGCACAATCTCTACACAATAATAACAGTGTAGCTTTGCCCCAACGTAACCAGCATGGTGAAGCAAACGCGAACACAGGTTGTAGGAGTAACCCTGGCTCCAACTTGGGTAATAACTTCAATGTGGGAACTTGGTTTAACGTCGAATTGGACATGGATTGCCTACAGGCAAGTAATGAGGTTATTTACATTAACGAAAGTAACCATTCAATCATGGACAAATTGAAACTCTTTGATTTTAAGTTATTTAAGATTAAAAAACTACAACTTGGACTGAACTATTTTAATAAGTGTATAAAAGAGAAAATTGTCCCAAAGGGGTTGAGACACCACTCATACCCATCTGGATTGGACCATGGGTCAGATTTTTTTAACGATCTAACAAGTATGTACAACAAGCATGGCTTAGAAGTCATGCAATGTATGGTAAAACATTACCAAATTAGTCTTGACACACTAACTAAAGAGACTATCTCCCTTGAACAAGACATAAGGGTAGACGTTGACTTTAACAGGAATGAGTTTGAATACGACAGGATCCTCTCCAGTATAGCCCAACAGATGAAGAAACTTAAAGCAAACAAAATCAAAAAATTGCAGAGAGACTTGAAAGCTTACCAAGAAGGGGTAGCTTACCCCAAACCACCAACATTCGAAAGCATTGCAAGTAACTATAAAAACTCTGCAAATCATACCACATACAGAGAACAAAGTGGACAAAAGCCTAACAGAAATCTTTCTGGTAACCCAGACATATAGGGGCTGAATTGGATGTTGGGTTTATTGACAATGATGGTGACATCTTTGAAGGAGAACCAAACGGTTCAAATTCAAATCAGTTTTACCCTACTGATAACAACCAAAAACAACATCAAGCACCACAAAAAAACTACAGATGGGGGAGGGGGGGCAACTGGAACTCGAACCCAACACAGGGGTTCAAGCGGAGATACAATACCCGCAGCAACAACAACAACTACAACTAACTGGGGTAAAATTATATGAAACATTGCAAAACAGTGAGGGTGATTTTTCTATATATAATTTTACAGAGTGCAGGATAGACCATATACTGGTCGACTTATTTGCTAAGGGTTTGACCTTTGTTCCTTTTAAAAAATGTGACATTGCTGAGTTGCTTGTTGACTTTAAATTGTTTATCCGTAAACTGAACCTGAACCTATTGTTTGGAAAAGCTTCACAAAATGAAAACAACTTGAGAATAGCAAGTACATTTAATCCACCCCGGAATAGTACATTAAAAATTTTTGAATACCTTTGTGAAAACGAATTTAGAGACGTTTTGAAACATTCTAACAAAGTCCAACGCAATTTGTCCACTGAGGAAAGAACCTTATTAGACTCAAGAAACTTGCCACTTAGACTTATGAAGCCGGATAAAGGCGGAGGCTTGGTAGTTTTTTACAAAGAAGACTACTCTAACACTATGTTGAAGCTGTTAGAAAGTAACATTTATGAATCAGTCAGTAGAAATGAACTGAATCAAGCATACAGCAGAATTAAAATGTTCATCAGTGATTTATTCACAGATGGACTTTTAACTTTAGAGCAACACACATACCTTACAATGTTAGCTCCAAGAATCCCAAAGATTTTTGGGATTCCGAAACTACATAAAAATATTTTGAATCCACCATTCAGGGCACTAGTTGACGCAAGGCAGTCAATATCTTACCCTTGTGCCAAACTAGTGGACAGTTTCTTAAAGAAATTTGTTAAGTTAGAACATCAAATATTAAAAGATTCATGGGATTTCTTGCAACATCTGCAATCCATAAGATATGATGAGACTACAAACTTTTTAACAGTGGACATAATAAACCTATACTCCTGTATCCCACACGACTTGGGGACTGAATGGGTAGTGGACTTTATTAGATCCAAAGGGGCAAATGACAATGAGTGTATATTAATTGAACAACTACTTGATATCATATTAAAAAACAACTTTGTGTCATTTGAAAACAGGTTATTTTTGCAAAAAATTGGAGTGGCAATGGGTTCACCAGTGGGTTCCAGTTTTGCAAATCTGGTTTTGGCCCACTGGGAAAATAATTTTATTTTTAACAGCCATTGGTTCAAACAGGTATGTAGTTAAAGATTTCTGGATGACATTTTTATTTTATTTAAAGGAAACAAGGAAGAAGCAGGTCAGTTTGTGGATTTTCTTAATTCAACAACTACTTTCTTGAGGTTCACTCATAACTTTCAAGAAAGTACAATCAACTTTTTAGATGTTGAATTAAGGAAAAACAAGGTATCCTACACAGCAAAAATTTTTAGAAAGGCCACGTACTCCAATAACTTTCTTCATTTCACTAGCATGCATCCTCTCTACCAGAAAAAAGCTGTAGTTAAAGGACAGCTGGTTAGGGCAGCGAGGATGATTACCTTACAAAGTGAATTTGAAGATGAGTGCGACTTGTTACATCAGATGTTTTCAAGGAGAGCGTACCCTAACTCGTTCTTGGATAACATTTTTCAGGAAGTGTTGGAAAAAAGGTTTCTATGCCCCCCTTTTGGCTAGTGAGAAAGATAGTGAAAGACCCAATGTAATTACTGAATTGAGTGTCCACAATGGCAGTATATATGCTGATACAGACAGTAACTTAGTTCAGGGATCTTTGGTGAAAGATGGTACTGATAAGAACTTTACAATCGCATTCACCTTCACTTACTGCCCAGAAGCAGGGGCTATAGGTAAAATAGTGAGGAAATACTGGTGTGATCTATCAATGGACAAAAGTGTTTCTAAAGTCCTAAACTTTAACCCTGTAATATCATATCGAAGGGGTAGAAACATGAAAAGACTTCTTGAAACAAAACCTACCAGTACAAAGACTAAAGGGGGAACAAAGAAATGTGGTGCATGTAAATACTGTAAAGACATTGAAACATCAAATGTTTTTATTATTAGATCAGTTAGTTACAATGTTAGGGGTTCTTTCACATGTAACTCTAAGGGCATTGTTTATTTGGCACAGTGTACACAATGTCCGTCATTCTATGTAGGAAAGACGGACAGACGATTGCGAGACTGAATTTATGAACATTTATACGCAATTGCAAAATTTAAGGATGAGAATGCCTTGGCTAGACACTGTGCCAATAACCATGGCCATGCTTTTGTTTTTATGGTCATCGATGAAATTGACAAGCATAGTTCAAGTAGTAGTTTTGTTAATGAAAACTATCTAAAACTAGAACTAGAGAAAAGAGAACTAGCCTGGCAACTACGTCTTGCTGCATGTAGAGAACCAGGCATCAATGATTCTTGCTCTATTGCATGTATTTTAAAGCTTAAAAATCTTCTGAGGTAGTTTTTAACTTTAAACTTGTTTTGCTGTATTTAGAGTAACTTAACTCTTGTACACCATTTTTGTTATATAATTATTTTGTACATTTGGGTATTTTCACCTTTTGAGGTTAAAAGCATTGACTGTCTATTAAACTTGTACATAAGATAGTGTATTAATTAGAGCAAACCCAAATGGTATTTTAATCTAGTTAAACTTGTAGTTAGTAATTGTTTTTGTAGTGTGAACTATATGTACATAAAGCATTTAGAAAAGACAATACACCATGTATCTTACTTATGTACTGACTTGAAGGATTATATTTAACACTAAATTCTACATATTAGACTTTAGAAAATAGAAGATCATCTTGTAATATGTTTTATAATATGTATAATACATAAAGCATTTGGAAAAGACAATACACCATGTATCTTACTTATGTACTGACTTGAAGGATTATATTTAACACTAAATTCTACATATTAGACTTTAGAAAATAGAAGATCATCTTGTAATATGTTTTATAATATGTATAATTTTTAGGCTATGTCGAGGCTTTCAGTAACTTTTGTATATATAGATATTGGCGCTTTGAATGAAGAATCCATGTCTCTAATGTTAATTGCAAGCACCTGGATTACCAATTCAGAGGCTATTTAAGTATTACTTGTAAATTTACTGGTTGTTGTCTGAGGAAGTTCTACTATTCTGTGGAACGAAAAACGCTGGTAGCGTTTCACACACTGTTTTATTTTTTATTTTTTATACGTTGTTTACAACAAGGTGAATACTGCGTGGTTTTTACTCAATTAAAGTACATTTGAACTTGTGCACAAGACTCCGTTCTGTAAAACTGGCGTAACCAACGTTTCCTGCTTCTGAGTTAAGTGTGTCGTTGTTTGGTTTTAACAGGATTACTGATGACACTTGGTAAAAAAAAAAAAAAAAAAAAATCAGTATGAGGTGAAAAGCTTCAAACCATTGGAAAAGCCTGAAATAGTTTGTTCTGGATTGAAGAGGTTAAAGAAAAAATTGGGCAACTAGGTAATATAAGATATTGATTAGTAAAGGGGGAAACCAGGGCAAGGGGAATGAATAGAGGATGGTGCAATGAAAGAAACAAATTAAAAGAATGGTGCTTAGTTGATTAATCATAAAATAAAATCTAAAAAAATATATATTGTA
Source organism: Protopterus annectens (assembly GCF_019279795.1). Classification (NCBI taxonomy): domain Eukaryota; kingdom Metazoa; phylum Chordata; order Ceratodontiformes; family Protopteridae; genus Protopterus; species Protopterus annectens. The sequence continues at coordinate 807,064,526 of NC_056731.1, read as the reverse complement.
TAATGGGGGTGGTGGAATGTACATGGTTATTGAGTGGGGGTTACAGGTAACTTTTAGATATTCTGTTTAAATAGTAAAGTGTTTGTATAAAGTTAAACAGTAGGGTCAGTAGGAGGGAAGAAGAGTACATCAAAGTTCTACATGGAGAAGAAGGGAGAATGAAGAATTGATATCCAAGAATTTATTATATATCTAAATAGCTCTTCAATGTAATGGAATTTAAGAAGGACTGGATAGATGGGTTGCTCTTGCTATATAAGATTTATGTTGCATATTCTTGTGAGATGTTGTTGAATAAAGTAATTTTGCAAACAAAAAGAAAGAAAAAAGAAACTTACTTTTTCCACATAGCAGTTTTTGTATGAGAGTCTGTTCAGTCAGATTTCTATTGCAACCCTTGAAATGCCTGTTTTTTTTTTTCTTTAAATAGAAATGTTGTTGTCTAGATCTTACTAAGGTCAAAGGTAATTAGCTTCTAAATCCTAGGTTTCACTAGAAGAGGTAGTGTTCCATTCTCCTAACCAGAATTATTCTTACTTTAAAACACCAAACTAAAACTTAACAGTGCAACTCCACAAAATAATATAAGGAACAAGATCAGAAAAATGAGCCAAGAAGCTTAGCTTTCTCACACTGGAGTCATGTTTTATAGCAGAGTGTTCAGTCATACTTGTCTTAAAACATCGGAATGCTTTATTTTTGGATTGTTTATTACTGGTGTTTAGATCCTTCTCAGGTGACCGGTAATTTGTTTCTAAATCATTGAACTAACTATGAGAGACATCACTCTTATTTCCTAATCACAACTTTTAACAATTTTAAGTGGTGCACTAAAAATAAATTGTACAACCCACTTTCCTGTTGAATAAAATAATGGTCTGTACATATTTCTCTGGTCAAGGGTAATTAGCTTCTAATTCCGAGGAGTGATTAAGAGGGGCAGTGCTCTTCTCTTCTCTTCTAACCAGAACTTGTAACTACCCTAGACATAAATACTGCAGCCCTCACTAAATAATGTAGGAAACAGTATAAGGAAAATAAAATAAGAAACTTCCCTTTCCAACATACTAGTTGTTTTTATTGGCAAGACTTTTTTTTTCGGTTAGATTTCTCTTGAAAACCCTGGAATGCTTTCTTTGTATTAAAATAGGCATAGTGGTCTCTAGATCTTCCTTGCCTGACAGATAATTTGCTTCTAAATTTTAGGGCTTACTAGGAGAGACAGTGTTGCACTCCCTAACAAGAACTTTTAATTCTTAAAATTACTGCACTAAAAGTAAATACTGCAACCACCACAAAATAATATAAAATGTAAGAAATAAACCAAGAAACTTACATTTCCCACACAGAAGTCTGTATCATGGCAGAGGCTGTTCAGAACAATTTCTCTTGTAAAGATTGGAAGGCTTTCTTTTAAAATAGAAATACTAAACTGTAGATCCTTCTTGGGTTACAAGTAATTAGCGTCTAAATCCTTGAAGAGATGGCACTCTGCTCTCCTATACTTAATAAGCATGGCAGCAACAGTGAAGCCTGCGACCCGCACTTAAATTCATGGAAATTTCTTCCAAACTCCGGGCCTAAACATATAATTTAAGGGATCTGTGTCATATGATTGACTTTCTAATTAGTCAAATTTCATATGCTCAAACTAATATGATTGACTGTTTAAAAAGTTGAACATATGTAAAAACTCAAAAAACGCATTTTGGCAGGGAGGCAAGCCCTCCTGCACCCCCACAGTCCTTGCTAATTATATATACCTAACTCACAGATCGCACTGCAGTGGGGAAAATTACATATTTCCTGATCTCCACTATACCGGAATCTGAGGACAGCTTTTTAAGCAAATAGGGATATGTTCGACTTTTTAAATAGTCTATCATACGAGTTCGACCATACTAAATTTGACTAATTCAAAAGTTAACCTTATAATATAGACTTATCATTTGAGTTCATTGATTAAAGTCCCTGATGCAAAAGTATTGTTTTTAAACTAGGAATCTAGTAATACCTTAAATGTGTCTAATTCTGTAACACATCATGCATATAATGGCAAATAATTCCATAACTTGCCAGCTTTGTGATGGAAAAAGTGCCTTTTAGTGAAAGTCTAGTAGTAGTAGTTAAACCGACCAGAAAATTATTATTTTTAGTGTTGGTGTTGTAATCAGTAAATCTGATGTCCAATAAGGCAGCCATTGCAGTCATATACACTTTAATGAACTAAAATTAAATCCCTGCTAGAAATCTGTATGCAGATGAATACAAGATAGGTATTCTAGCCTGTTATTGTAAGGTAGTTGACTAATCTCTGCTACTGCATAGTAAATGTTTTCTTTATGCACGCATGTGCTTTGAGATCTGACCTATAATACTCAAAAGGAACTGTCATATTCAATAATAGCATGAGTGCTGTTGGTATACATCTTAGCCAGAACACTTCTATTCCTGCTGGTAAAATAGCACAGGAGAGTCTTAATAAGACCATTGCATTTCCTGGTGGTACATTTAATATGTCAGACTTGAAAAAGGAATCTACTTGTGCACCTAAATCCTTAGCCAAGTTTGAGCATGAACAAACATGGTTATCTAAGCCATAAGGATAAGAATGATTTCTGTCCCCAAAATACATAACCATACATTTATTTTTATTGAAATTCATACCCTTAAGTGCTAGCCAATTAGTTAAGCTGTCATTCAAGGATATGATAGCCAATTAGTTAAACTATCAATGTATTTTCGAAGATGTTCATGATCTTCAGTATTAGTGATAGTAGTACCAATTTTAATACCACCAGCAAATTTGCTAAGCCAGTGTGTCTCTGAGGTTGGATTATGGCTATCGGACATTAGTATAGCAAACAGCCATGGTCCAAATACCAAACCCTGTAGTATACCCTTACCTACGGTCTTACAGTTAGAGCATACATTTATAATTGCAACCTGACACCTTCTGTCTAACATCAGGTTTGTCACCTATCTAGCTACATAAATATTAATTTCACAAACACATCATGAGGAACAGAATGAAAACTTTGGCAAAATCCAAATAAACCACATCCATAGCCAAGCCTGTGTAAATGAAATATATAACAAATTCATTAAAATGTATTAGATTCAGTAAACATGATCTCCCTGAAGTAAATATATTGAAAAATATCAGAACTAAAGTCAAACATTTGACTGAATGACAAACACATGGCTCGTTCAGTGCATTTCTGCAAAATACAAATTAGGCCAATTGTTCAGCAGTTGTCAGTAGTCAGGCTGGGTTTGCACTTATGACAGTCTCTTCTTTCCATATGGCCAGTACATAAAATTCAGCTAGGGATCTTTGAAATAAGTCAGAGAGCGAAACAAACTTTCAGTAGTACTTTTCAAAAAGTAACCATTCAAACATTCACTTCCACCCATAGTAGATGTCTTAATGTTATTCCAAGCCTTCTGTATATCATTAAGTAGTTCATAGGTGTGTACTAGGCTAATGGCCTTTACAAGCCTAGCGCATAGAAGTGCCCTGGCATCGTGCCGCCCGACATTAGTTCCCAGTGCCTCTATCAAGTAGAGCCACTGGACTGATCCCCCGGGGTGAACTTTCTTTTTCCCATCCACTCATCAAGATTTCTCTTGAAGAGGGCCAGTGAGGTGCTCTGCTTGACATGTATGGGAAGTCTATTCCAGAGCATGGGCAGTCTCTGGGTTATGAACCTATCCCTCCAATATGTTCTGTTGATTGTGGTAATGAGGTTGAGGTCTCTGGAGCGTATGATGCGGAGCGATTGGGATTTCTTTAGATGTAGCATTTCTAACCGAGCTGGGTCAGACATGGCTTTGTAAGTCAAGCAGAGATCGCTTCCTAGTAGACTATATGAGACTGAGAATAGCTGGAGTTTTTTGAGTCTGTCCGTGTAGGATATGTGTTTAAGGCCTGTGATCCTCTTCGTGAGGTACCTTTGTGGCCTTTCCAGCTCCTGCATATGTCTAGTGAGGTACATAACAAATGGGGCATTATACTCTATGATTGGCCTAATGAGAGAAGTGTGGAGAGAGATGATGACCTCTTTCATCCTGGATGCAAAACCCTTGGTAATGAGATGGGTCACATAGAAGGACTTACTGACCAAAGTGGCAATATGGTGGTCGAAGGAAAGGTTGCTGTCAACCTGTGTCCTCAGATCTCTTATAATGCCTTCAGTGTTCAGTGAGCTCCCATCGATGTGGCAATTAGTGGGAACTGAGTTTTTCCCAAAGGGGATGACTATGCATTTCTTGGCATTAAGCTTAAGGCCATGGTTTCGACACCAGTCAGTGGTCTCAGTGAGGCCTTTCTCTAGGATGTCTGCATCACTTGGGGAGTTAATAATGGCTCCCAGCTTGCAGTCGTCTGAGAACATGGTCTGCCAGAGTCCCTCCGTGTTAGCCTGGACATCTGACAAGTAGATGCCAAGCAGGAAAGGACCCAGGACTGATCCCTGTGGGATTCCACACATGACTGGTCAGGACTTGGAGTCTGCTACTTTCACACTGTGGGTTCTATCTGTAAGCCAGTTTGCAACCCACCTAGTGATATGGGGGTTAATGCCTAGTTTGGTGAGTTTATCAATAATTCCTGAGTGGGGAATGGTATCAAAGGCCTTGACCAGATCGAGGTAGGCTGTATGAACTGCCTTGCCCTCACCCACAGCTCTGGTGACTGACTCAAAGAAGTCAACCAGGTTGAGCAGGCATGATCTATTTTTCACAAAACCAAATTGAGTGGGCTCTAGAGTTTGGAGATTCCCTATATCCTTGTTAATTAGGTCCATGATGATGCGCTCCATAGCCTTGCATATCAAACTCATCAGGCTAATGGGGTGATAATTCCCAGGGTCTGTAGTTGCTCCCCCTTTATGGAGAGGGATAACTGTAGCAGTGTGCCATTCAGTAGGGATAAAGCCTGAGGTGAGGCTGTGATTAAACAGGCACACAGATGTGGTGCCAGTTCACTTTGTAGTTCATGTAGAATACATCCAGGGATATTAGCGGGTCCCATGGAAGCTGTATTCTTGGCCTTGGACAATGCAGCTTTAACCTGTGCTGCAGTAGTGCTGGGTGCCTGGCATTCCTCTGGTATTGTGATTGGTCCTTTGGGGGGGGGGGTAAAGTTGGCATTGAGTCTGTTGGCAATATCTGTTGGCTCAGTATAGGAGGTACCATTGTGCAGTAACTCAGGACAAACCTGGGTATTGCCGTGAGGATTCTTGATATAACTGTAGAAGGCGTTGTGATTGCTTATAGTGTCTGCCGCAATTCTGCCTTCATAGCTGGCTTTAGAAGTTTTGATGAGGGATCTCAACTTTTTGTTGAGGCTAATACGGGAGTTCTTCCAGTCTTGGGACTTGACCTTTTTCTGCAACAGTTTATTCCTTCTATTGTAGAGTTTATTAATGGCAGGGGGACCACCATTAACATTTTCCAACTAAGTCTGTAAAGCAATAACTTATAGAATTATAAGCCTGGAGGCTGTTAAAGAAGCCCTCATCAAAGATACTTACCAGATCGACATGCTTGATATTTAAGTATATCCCAGATAACTTTGTTTAATCCATAAATTTACATAGATGTTTTAAAAAGGGCCTTATGTTTATCTTTTAAGATTGTGGCCATGTTGGGTTCAATAGTAGATCCTAATTTATGAATAAGTTTATAAAATAATTTCTTAAATCTGTTATAAATTAATTTATAACTCAAAATTGGATGAGTCTTGGAGTGTCTCTTTAGTTTTTTCATTCTGCTTTTTACCATGGAGGGACTGCAGTATTACCAAGGGAGTGCTCTTCCTAACCTAATTAGCAGTAACTGAGAACAAAACGTTCTGTCAGACTGGTAATATAAATATAAAATTTTCCCATCTTTCATATATTGACAACCCCTCCAAATTTAGTTCCCAATTCCATGATCCAATATCCGAATGTATTGCTGCAAAGTCAGACAGATAAAACTTCCTGATGGTCTCCTTTTATCTGATTGTCAAGCAAGCAGGTACGGTGACCTCAGAGATGATACAGAGAGGAAGAGTCCTTTGAGGCTCAGTATTGCAGTATGTAGATTTTAGTCTACTGTTTAAATATATAATACACAAACATTGCTGTCTCTAGTATTATTGGTAATTATCTGTGAGTAGTTATTGTAAGTGCTATTCCCTATGATTTTATTAATAGTCTTACAAGAAAACCTGTCAGTAAACCAGATGTCCTTCAAGGATGCATCTGCAGTCCTAACATATGGGTTGTCCTGCCTCAGGCAGCCCTTCGGTCGGCCGGATTCCAAAGTCTGGGTCTGGCCTCGGCTGATGTCGCACTTCACCCGACGTCATAGCTGCTGTTTATTGGGTATAAAGGCATCAGCCGATGCCATTTTCCTCAGTCTTTCTTGCCGCGTGGTGCCCGAAGCAGAAGCTGTTCGCAAGTGCCGGTCGGTCAGATCCACTATGACGTCGGGTGAAGTGCGACATCAGCCGAGGCCAGACCCAGACTTTGGAATCCGGCCGACCGAAGGGCTGCCTGAGGCAGGACAACCCATATGTTAGGACTGCAGATGCATACCTATCGGACATCTACATTTATGGTAGGTACAAAACTGTACTTTACTGCAGGTGACTTAAATTTCCCTGATATTAATATCAATCTTGTCTGCAAAACTTCTAGTAATAAGATGATATAACTTAGTATTGATCTCATTTGTAATTTGTGTAGACCGATAGAAAAGAGCAACATCCCTACTATGTATGGCCTGAATAATTCTCACTTATAAAAAAAATCTGTAACTTCGTCATAAAAAAATTAATGCTGACTTAAATTGGGTTGTAACATAAATTGAAACACATCCTCCTTTCTTATTAGTTCTAAAAATGTGGTGTCCCTTAAAATATGGAATAGTTATTTTTATTTTCTCTGTGACAAACAGCACATCAAAAGACTTGCCTGCAATACTGGTTCTAATTTTACCAGTTTTTTTATTCACATTACAAGCATTGAGTCAATAAACATTTCAAATAAATGTTTCTGAACTGGGATTTAACACATGATCTACCGTAAAATAATTTAGTCATCGTAGTCAAATGGTTTCCCACCTCATGATTTTACAAATGACTTGGATGCAACCTGTTCTTACAAAAATAAGCAGTCCTATTATCCAAGAGTTCTGATAGTAAAACCACCTTCATTGAGTTTTTTAGATACTCCATTCTAAAAAAAAAATAGTGAGGGACCAAGCCTGTGATGTCATAGATCCCACAAAGCAAGGGGCAGAGAAGATGTCACAAAATGGCGCTTGAAAACCATCTATCTTGCTTGAATCAATTCTATCCCCTAATACTCTAAATAAAATATCATCACTGGTCCGGATATATTATTTCAACCCCCTTCCTAAATAATAATAGAAGTAATACATTAAAAATAATTTAAATTTACCTTTCCAATGTAGCAGTCATTTTTATAGCTGAGGCTGTTCAGTCAGGTTTCTCTCCGAAACTTGGAATGCTTTCTTTCTATTTAAATCCAAATACTGGTCCCTAGACCTCCTTCGGGTCACAGGTAATTAGCCTCTAAATCCAAGGACTCACTAGGAGAAAGCATTGCTCTCTCCTTACCAGACCTTTTAATACCTTAAAGCACTGTACTTAAAATAAAACAATGCAACCCACACAAAAATATAAGAAACGGTATAAGAAAAACAAACCAAGAAGCTTACATTTTCCAGATGGGGTCTGTTTTATGGCAGTGGCTGTTAAGTCAGGTTTTTATTGAAAACCTTGGCATGTCTTCTTTCTCATTAAATGCCAATGGTGGCCTCTAGATCTTTTTTGGACACAGGTAGTTGGCTTCTAAATCCTTTGTCTCACTTGAAGAGGCAGCATTGTTCTCTCCTAAAAAGAACTTTTAATACTTTGAAACACTGCAGTTAAAATAATTATTGCAATTCTCAAAAGAAGTAAAATAAAAAATATAACTAAAATAAACCAAGAAGCTTACCTTTCCCACACATCATTTTGTTTTATAGCAGAGGCTGTTCAGTCAGATTCCTCTTGAAAATGTCAGAAAACGTTCTCTTCAAATAGAAATACTTGTTTCTAGATCTTCTGCCAGTCACATGCAATTTGTTTCTAATTGTTAGGACTCACTGTGAGGGACACCATTTTTCTCTCCTGATAAAAACTTTTAAAGCATTGCACAAAAATAAACACAGCAAACTACACAAAGTAGAAGCTGCAATATAAGGAAAATAAACCAAGAAACTTACCTTTCCCACAAAGTAGTCTGCCTCACAGGAGAGACATTTCAGTCAGATTTTTGTTGAAAATTAAGTACTGTTCTGAAAATAATCACTGGAATCCGCAAGAAATAATCAGAAAAATTGTAAAGAAAATAAACTATAGGAGGGGTAGTGTTCTCTCCTAATCAGAATTAACACTTCAAAGCATAACACTAAAAATAAATACTGGAATCCACGCAAAACAATATAAAGAAAGTAAACAAAAAAAACTTACTTTTCCCATATTGGAGTCTGATTTATGTCATTGTGGGTTCAGTCAGACTTCTCTTAAAACATTGAAGTCTTTCTTTTTGTATAGGCATACTGGCATCAAGATCCTCCTCAGATGACTAGCAGTTTGCTTCTAAATTATTGGACTGACTAGGAGAGAGAGTACTGTTCTCCCTTAGCCAGAACTTTTAATACTTTTAAGGAGTTCACTAAAATAAGTCCTGCAACCCATACTAAATAAAATAAGAAATAATGTATGGAAAGTAAAATAAAAAAACTGACCTCTCCCACATAATAATTGTGTTAATAGGAGAGGCTGTTCAGTCAGATTTCTCTTGAAAACCTCAAAATATGTTCTCTCTCTTTAAATAGACGTTCTGGTTTGCAGATTTCGGGTGACAGGCAGTTGGTTCCTAACCAGAACCTTTAATACTTTAAACCACTGCACTAAAGATAAACCCTGCAACCAAAAAGTAATTTAAAAACTGTGCAAGGGAAAATAAACAAAAAGACTTGCCTTTCTCACACTGCAGTCTGTTTCATGGCAGAGACCACTCAGTCAGATTTCTCTGGTAAACATTGGAAGACTTTCCCGTTTAAATAGGAGTACTGGTCTCTAGATTCTTCTTGGGTGACAATTAATTGGCTTCTAAATCCCAGGACTTGGAATAGAGAGCACTCCAAACCACAGAACTTTGAATTGCAATAAAAAGTTAACACTGCAACTCAAAATAAGCAATGTAAAGAAAATAAAATAAGAAACTTAACCTTTCCCACAAAGTAGTTATTTTTTATAGGCAAGGCTATTCACTCAGATTTCTGTTGAAAACCCAGGAATGCTTTCTTTCTTTTTAAATAGAAATGGTGGGCTCTAGATCCTCCTTAGGTCACACGTAATTGGCTTCTAAATCCTAGTACTCACTAGGGGAGGCACCATTATTCTTATCCAGAACAATAAGGAAACCTTTCCCACTCAGGAGTCAGTTTTATGGCCGACACAGTTCTGTCAGACTTATCTTGAAAACTTAGGAAAACTTTCTCTTTTTAAATGAAAATACTGATCTCTGTATCCACCTCTAGTCACTGATAATTAGCTTCTAAATCCTAGGACTCACAAGGGCGACAGTGCTCTTATCTCCTAACCAGAACTTTTAGTATGTTTTAGCACTGGCTAAAATAAATATGCCAAAACAGCAATATAAGATAAATAATGCAAGAAACTTACCTTTCCTACACAAGAGTTTGTTTTATGGCAGAGGCTTTTCAGATATCTGTAGAAAACTACTTTAAACCACTGCAATAAAAATTAATACTGCACTTGACAAGAAAAAAATTCTAAAATAATAATATTAGGAAAATGAAGTTACCTTTCCCACACTGCAGATTGTATCATAGCAGAGGCTGTCAGTCAGATTTCTGTTGAAAAAGCTTGGAGCGCTTTCTTTCTTTTTAAAAGGAAATACTAATCTGTAGATCCTGATGTTCTTCATTCCACATTGCTGCAGTCCTAACTATTGGGTAGTCCGCTGTCCAGTCGGCCCGAATACCAAAGTATATGGCTGACGTCGGTCAGGGCGCATTAGACTGACGTCAGTACGTCAGGGTACTAATGCGCATGACCGACGTCATATCCTCAGTCTTTTTTGCCGCATGGTCCGATGCAGAAGCAATTTTGCGAGTGCAGGTTGGCGTTCTGAAAGTTTCTGAAGTCAGAGTTTCAGACCGAATCAAAGTTGGCTAAGTACCCGTTGGGAATATTTTGGTTTTTCTTGCCTCAGTATTTAACCGGATGTCAGAAAAAGTGAATAACTGTATTTCTTGTGGGAAACAGATACCTCATAGGGATTACCATACTTTGTGTATACCTTGTTTAGGGCCTGAGCACGACGTTGTTGGATGCCGCTCTTGTGCTAGATTTAACAAACGCACTATTAAGAGAAGATTAGACTGTGCCAGGTTAGTTTTTGGGAAGCGTTGTAATTATAAAATGCCGTCGGATGCTCCGGCGCCTTCGCCAAAAAGCGCAAGGACAAAGCACCAAAGCCTAGAGTGGAAGAACCGACAGTCCCAGACGTCGGTTCTTTAGAAGGCTCAGTGGAGCCGGACGTTCTGCCAGGAGTTTCTTTGGAGTCTCAGGGAGAGACTTTACTGTTACAAGATGTATCCTCTCAGGAAGTAGGGCAAGCTGAGGGGGCTTCTCAGGTGGCTGTTCTTCCCTCTCTTCCTATGGTGGTTAGAGCCTCCCCTTCTGTTTCCAAGGCTTCCTTGAGAGGCAGGCCAAGTTTAGCTTCAGTGCGGTTTCTCCTAGTGCTTCAGGGTCTTTGCCTAAAAACATATGCTTAAAATGGCAGAGGATTTGATTACTATGATTAGAGGTTCTATGCCCCTCCTGATAAGAGGCCTAGGGTGGAACCTGAGTTTGAGAGTTTTGAGCAATGTTCGAGGCTTCTGAGTCTTCGGCTGAAGACTTGCAGGAGTTTCCTCCTTATTCTGATTCTGATGTGGATGATTCTACTCCTTCAGCTTCTCCTCCTGAGGATTTTTCATTTTCAGAGACTCTGCATTCCATGAGGGAGCATTTTAAATGGGAAGGTCAAGATTTCTCTGATTCCAGGAAGAGGCTTAGGAATTCTTGTTTTACCCCAGCATAGGCCTTTAGCTATACCTCCTGTTCTGAATGTGGTGGAAGATGTTTTTGCAGAGGCTTCCCTGAATCCTGATTCTTTGCCTCCTGCCCCAGTTAAACCGGATAGGTACTATAGGGTGCCTGAAGCTCATAAGTATCTTTTAAGAGTCCTAGGGCAGACCCGAAACTGTCTCTCAGGGGCCTAAAGGTGTGAAGGCCTCTGTTGTTAAAAATCCTGTCCCTCCTGATAGAGGCAAGGGCTTTGGATAGATGGGGAAAGAAAGTGTATACTTCTTCCACTTTAGCCATGAGGGCGTTGAATTGTCAGTTTCACATGTTAAAATATCAGAATTATCTCCTTTCACAATTGAAATCTAAGGTGGATGCTCTGGCGGAGGGTATTGAGTGTAAAGAGTTGCAGGATTTAGTTCATGTGTCTGAACAGGTGGGTAAACATTCCTTGCAGTGTGGTTTTGATGCTGTGCAGGCCTCCTCGAGGGTGGCTGCCACGGTTCTGTTCTTCGAGGCACGCCTGGTTGAGAGATCAGAATTTAGCTGAGCATGTTAAAACAAGGATTTTGGATGCTCCTTTACAGTCTGATGTGTTGTTTGGTTCGCCTGTGGAAGCAGTTTTAAAGAAAATGGAGGACAAGGCTAAGTCTATGCAAACTGTCAAGGATTTTTGCAGGTGCAGCCTCCAGTTTAGTAGAAATTGGCCTACTAAGGGATGGACTTATCCTGCTTATGATTCCCAGTCTAGGGGTAGGTCTAGACGTGGTAGGGGCAGAGCTCAAGGTTCTTTTAGGCCTAGGACAGGGAGTTCCCCTGCTCAGACTTCTGGTGAGGGCAGGGGTCAGTCCTTTCGTAAGCAGACCCAATGACCAGCCTTTTCAGCTGCCAGTTCATTTTCGCCTGGCAGCACCTTTGGGAGGAAGGCTGTCTCTTTTCAAAGAAAATTGGGATTTAATTACCCAAGACAGATGGGTTCTGGATATCATTCACCACGGTTACAGGTTTTATTTCCATACCTTGCCTCCTTTCAAAGGCATGCCAGACATTCCTCCTCTACAAAGAACAGAGGCCCACAAGCAAATTTCTCTGTTGCTCCAAATAGGGGCCATTCAGCCAGTTCCTGTGCCAGAAAGGGGCCTAGGATTTTATTCTCGCCTGTTCCTAGTACCAAGAAGGGGAACACGTGGAGACCAATTTTGGATTTATCTATCCTCAACACTTATCTGGACATTCCCAAGTTCAAAATGTTGACGTTACAACAGCTTTTACCTCTGCTGGGCAAAGATCACTGGATGGTAACTTTAGATCTCAAGGAAGCTTACCTTCATGTGCCTATAAGACTAAGTTGCAGGAAGTATCTGCGTTTGAGCTGGAAATTCTCATTATCAGTTCTCTGCATTGCCCTTTAGCTTATCTACTGCGCCCAGAGTATTCACAAAGGTTCTGGCTCCAGTGATAGCTTACTTCAGGCTAAAAGGAATTCAAATCTATCCTTACTTGGACGACTGCCTGATTCTGGCTCAAGAAAAGGAAGACCTTCTACAGCATTTGGAATATGTCATAGCAGTGCTAAGATGCCTAGGGTATTCTGTGAACGAAATAAAGTCCAGTCTAGTACCCTCTCAAGACATGTGCTTTCTGGGTGTGAGACTGAATACAGCAGCCCAGATGGCCTTTTAACCCCGGACAAACAAAAGAATCTTTCCAGTTACTTCCATCAACTATCTCTTCAGTCCGGGCTGACTGCAAGGACAGTCCTTCAAGCCTTAGGGTTCATGGCATCTTGTATTCTGGTGCTTCCCAATGCCAAACTGCATATGAGGAAGCTGCAATGGTATCTCAAAATGTATGGACACAGCACTGCCAGGATTTGGACACTGTCATTCAAATAATACCTTGCATTCAAAAGGAATTTTTGTGGTGGGCTCAGGAATGTCACCTAAACAAGGGACTCTCTGTGACCCGGCCAGAGGCGAGTCAGATTCTAATGACAGATGCCTCAGACATTGCTTGGGAGCTCATCTAAATGGAAAGTGGATACAAGACAAGTGGCCTGCCAGACTACAGCATCTACATATCAACATGAAAGAGATGTTAGCAGTCCAGTTTGCATTAATGGCTTTCAAGGAGTTACTTCTTCCAGGGCAGGTGTTGATTCTAACAGACAACACAACTGTCATGTGGTACATCAACAAACAAGGGGAACACATTCTTACCCATTGTGCAGGCAAGCAATGATTTTATGGGAGACTGCGCTCAGCTTGCAACTAACTCTTCAGGCAAGGTTTCTGCCGGAGCACAGAACTCCTTAGCAGATGTGTTAAGCAGACAAATCATGGATCCCCACAGTGGAAACTGGATCTTCATGTATTTCAAAATTGACAGTGTCATGGGGAACTCCAGACATAGATCTGTTTGCTTCTCCACTAAACCACCAGCTGCCAAAGTTTTGCACAAAGAGGTTTCATCACACAGCTTGGAAAGTGGATGCTCTTTCTTTCAGTTGGAAAAATCTTCATGTGTATGCTTTTCCACCTCTGCCTCTTCTCCCAAAGGTGCTTCTAAAGGTCAGACAAGACAAGCCAAGGATGATTTTAATAGCTCCAGATTGGCCTCGGCAGCACTGGTACCCATTACTGAGGAGTCTGTTAAGGGAGCCTCCATGGCCTTTACCCTTGATTCCACACCTGTTGTCTCAGAGGGACGGTCACCTGCTCAATGTCAAGCTTCACTCTCTTCATCTAACAGCCTGGCATATTCTGTTTTGAAAGACAGCAGGTCTCAACTTCCTCAACAAGTTTTAAATGTGATTATGGAAGCCAGAAGACCTAGTACAAGGAAAGTGTACGCAGAAAAATGGAAGAGATTTTTATTTTGGAGTACAGCAAACAATTTGGAGATTTCTGAGCCTAATTTGAGTGTGGCTCTTCAATATCTTACTGAGTTATTGGACAAAGGTTTGTCTTTCTCTTCCATTAAGATTCATGCTGCAGCAATTTCAGCTCACTATGATTGTGACCCACCACTGTTTTCGCATCCTTTGTTCAAGCAATTTCTTAGAGGTGCAAAGAATATAAGTCCCCCACGTGAGCTCCTACTCCTGCTTGGGATCTCAATTTTGTGTTGGAGAAACTTACTCTACAACCTTTTGAGCCTCATGCTACTGCTGAATTGAAATACTTGTCATGGAAGACTGCTTTTTTGTTGGCCATTACTTCTGCAAGAAGGGTTTCTGAGTTGCAGTCCCTTATGGCGGTAGAGCCTTTTTGATTTTTCATAAGGATAGGGTATCTTTACGCACTAATCCTTCCTTTATGCCTAAGGTGGTTTCTAGTGTGGCTTTAAACCAAACTATTCATTTGCCTACTTTTTATGCAGATCCCCAAAATAAAGGGGAAAAGATTTTGCACACTTTAGATGTACACAGGCAATTGCGTTATTATTTGAGCAGGACTAAGGATTTTAGGCAGTCTCAGCAGTTGTTTGTTTCTTTTGCTTTGAGTTCAGGGCAAGCCTGTGTCAAAACAAACTATTTCTAGGTGGATTGGGTTTTGCATTGCATTTTGTTATTCCCATCATGGCAAGGAGATTCCAGCTGGGATTAGGCCTCATTCCACTAGGGCTACTGCCACTTCAACAGCATTTCTAAGGGGTGGCAACTAAGGATATTTTGGAGGCAGCTACTTGGAGTTCAGTGCATACTTTCTCTAAGCATTATCACCTTCCTCTCTACTCTAAGTCTAGGGCTGGTTTTGCCACAGCTATTTTGCAAGGCATGTTGTCAGTTCCTGCTTCCTTATGATTTGCCAGCCTCCCTTACCTCTGCTTTGGGATTCTACCCAATAGTTAGGACTGCAGCAATGTGGAATGAAGAACATAGTACAGTTTTGTACCTACCATAAATGTAGATGTTCGAGGATCCACATTGCTGCAGTCCAATCCTCCTTCCCCTCTGTGTTTAGGGGTGGTTGTGTAGGTGAGGTTATATTCTGGTAATTTTGTATATATTGTACATATTTTTGGTGCAGGTATGTTTGGAGTTTTTGGTTTTGGCCTTATCTTTTCAGGGTCTTCTGACATCTGGGGCAAGAAAAGACTGAGGATATGACGTCGGTCATGCGCATTAGTACCCTGACGTACTGACGTCAGTCTAATGCGCCCTGACCGACGTCAGCCATATACTTTGGTATTCGGGCCGACTGGACAGCGGACTACCCAATAGTTAGGACTGCAGCAATGTGGATCCTCGAACATCTACATTTATGGTAGGTACAAAACTGTACTTTCCAGTGAAAGGTAATTTGCTCTTAAATCCTACAACTCACCAGGATAACAGTAAAAATGCTCTAAATAATAAAGAATATTGAAGAAAAAACAAGATGTTTACCTTTCCCACGCAAGAGAATCTTTTTTAGCTCAGGCTGTTTAGTCAGATGTCTCGTAAAAAACTTAGAATGATTTATTTTTTGTTAAATAGAAATTCTGATCTATAGATCCTCCTCTGGTCACAGGTAGTTTGCTTCTAAATACCAGGACTCGCTGTGAGAGGCTGTTTCATCAGATTTCTGTTGAAAACCTTGCTGTGCTTCTTTCTGTTGATACAAAAGCATAGTTCTCTAGAGACTCATCGAATCACCATGTAGTTGTCTTTGTGTGTGTGGGGAGGTGGGGGTGCAGGGTACCATGCTTATGTGGCATTTTCAGTGACTGACTTCTGCAAAACCTTTTGATGTTAAGTTGTCTATCTCGCCCTCATTTTTGCTGGATGGGTTCAGAGCCGATCCTCGGCCTTCTACTAAAGCTCGAGAGCTATTTACCGGCTCGAGGCCTCCCCATATCCCACAATGCTAGGCGTCAGATACACAGATCTCGTTTGCCGCTTCAGCTACGAGGTTGCGATTTTACCGGCTCCAGGTCATATAAATCTTTTCTTGTATTTTTACTGTTAATATTCTCTTTTTTTTTTTTTTTTTGATAATCTTCCCTCTTAGTTTAATTAGATTGTGTACCCCTTGAGATCCCACTTAGAAACGCCTTTTTTTGTTGTTGTTACAGAGTTTCTTCTCTTCCCCCCTCCTCCCTACCCTCTAGGATAGTGTTAGGCCTTATTAGCTACTTTTACTTACTCTTATAGTTTGTTCTTGTATTATATATATATATATATATATATATATATATTTATTAGTAATAGTTGTGTGATTATAGTTATTATTGTTATAGTTATTATTATTACTGTTAGTTTTACCTAGTGCTTGTGTGTGTGTGTGCCTTGTTTTAAGCACTAGTTACCTGTTTCCTTTGGTATCCCTTTTTTAATATGTCTAAAGATACCAAAGTCTCAGGTTTCAAGAAGTGTGACTTGTGCTGTCAGAAGATGTCTCTGATAGACGGTCACACTTCGTGTTTATTGCTTGGGCCCCCTACACCTGCAGGACTCTTGTTAGGTCTGCCACGCCTACAGTCCGAGAGTCCTGCAGGAGCATAGGAATAAGATAATTTTGAGGGGCTTACTTAAGCCAGAAGGATCCCAGCTAAGCCTCCGTCGGGTAAATCCTTAAAGCCCGCCAAACCGTTGGCTCCCTGTTCGGAGCCGTCGCCGAGCGGAGCTCCTCGTTGGTTCCGGCTAGAACCGACACTTTGAGACCTCTGTCGGCTCCGACCTTGGTGTCGGAGCCTTCTCTGAGCCGAAAACGTTCGGCCCCCCTCTTTAGAGTCCGTTTGTTTGGCTCCGGGGTCTCCATCGCTTCAATCGGAGCGGAGCAATAGGTTCCACTCCTCTCGGTCCTCCAGGCTATCCAATCATGACTTGGAGAGGGTGGTCAGTAGGCTCCTAAAGTTGCAGGCACTGGCCAAAATTTTGACCAGCCCTTCTCAACAGACTGTGGCTATCCCTGTGTCTTCAACAGTTCCTCCTCAGACTCTTCCACTGTTCGGAGCCGGAGCTCGTTGGGGCTCGAATCATTGGAACGTCGGAGCTGATACCACACCTTTCAGCTCCCTCGTCGGCTCTGATCTCTTCATTGGTTCCGTCCTTGGAGGGATCCGGGCGCTGAGACTCCCTCGTCGGCTCCGAAGGGGCGAGTGGCATCGGACCCTTGTCTGACCCCGTTTTCCCTCTAGGGGGCCTTGGCGCAGGTGAGCTCGGCCCCGACATCGGCCTCGGAGCCATCCCTCTCGGTGCCAGGAGGGGTTCACATCTCTTCAGAGCATGGACCCTCTTCTCTGCCTGACAGGGGCACCTTCAAGGTCATGAGGAGCATGTTGACTCCTGTGTCGGCTCCGCGGCTCCTCTCCCCATGGTGCCTGCATCGGTCTCTGTCCACCCTCCTGACCCCAAGCGTGGAGAGCAGATGCTCCAGGTCGCCCCATTGGGTGTATCTTCCTCTTCCAAGGCCTCCCCTGATCATTCAGAGGAGCCCCCTAGGAAGAGAAAATGTAAGAGGTAACATGTTGACTCCCCTGAGTCAGTCACGTCTGACAGACTTGGAGGATTCGGAAGGGTCCCCAAGGTCCCCCTCTGAGGATGTCTCCCCTTTTCAGACATCCTTGAGATCCTTAGGCAGAGGGGGAACTGGACTGCCCTTAACCCTTCTGAGGACGAGTCGCTGTACCTGGACACGTTTGGTTCTCGCCATTCCACCTCCTGGGTGTCTCCGCCTTTCGACTCACTCATGGAAGTGGTGGCTCGGAAGGTGTGGACAGCCTCGGAGACAGTGGAACCAACTCCCCGCAGGCCCACTAAATTCATTACAGCCCCATCTGACAAACAGTTTCTGACAAAGGGCGTCCCTGTTGATGCATGGTGGTGGCAGCAGCCACTAAGAAGGAGCTGACTGACCCTTTGGTGCCTGTCTATCCAGCTAATAAATAATCTAGGACAATGGACAGGTACGGGAAGCAAATGTTTTCTTCAGCGACCTTTTCCATGCGGTCGCTGAATTATCTGTGCCATTTCACCTGCCTTCAAAGGGTTCTTCTCAAGGAACTGGGTGATACCCTTCAGGATCCATCAGCTGTGGGGTCTCCGGAAAAGATTAACTCCCAGCTGGTGACCCTTAACTCTATAGTCAATTCCTCCATGTGGCTCATTTCTTATGCAGCCGATGGGGCAAGTAGGGCCGCAGGTACAGGCGTGGCTTTGAGAAGACATGCCTGGATGTGGTTATGTAACTTTGCTGACCCCTTTAAGGCATCCTTCACCAATACCCCCTTCAATGGTTCGGCTTTGTTTGGACCACAGGTGAAGGATACCCTTACCAGGTGTGAGCAGGAAGGCAAGACTCTCTCTGCCTTGGGAGTCTGTTTTTCTACTCCCTCTAGACCATACCCTAAAGGTCAGAAGAGTGGAAAATGTGGTTTCGGAAACCCCAGGGAGTCGTGCCTGACACACATGGCGAGTTTCCCTTCAGGGGCAGAGGAGGGAACAATAATAGACGCCAACTGAGGGGCAGAGGGGGTCTGCAAAATCAGGGTAGCAGAGAATCTTTCTCTGAAACCCTTTCAACACCCCTGAGGGGCTTCCCGACTGTCCACCTTCGGAGGCAGTCGGGGTAAGGTTGTCACTGTACCCAGAAGCCTGGCAACTCCTCACACAAGACAAATGGGTACGGTCTGTCATATCTGGGGGTTACAAAATCCCCTTTGTCCACACCCCTGTACAAACAAACAGGTCCCTTCCAGATGTTCCACCCGGTCTAAGGGAACAAGCAGTACTAGAAATTTCAAAACTGCTCATTAAAGGGCCATCCAGCCAGTCCCAGCAGACCAGCAAGGATCCGGGATTTACTCCAAGTTCTTTTTGGTACCAAAAAAGACAGGGGACTGGAAACCCATTTTGGATCTCAGCAGGTTAAACAAATCTGTTCAAAGAACGAAGTTCCAGATGGTCACGCTTCAGTCCATTCTACCCTTTTTGGGTCAGGACAATTGGATGTGCTCCATAGACCTTCAGGATGAATACTACCATATCAAAATGGACAGGCGCTCCAGAAGGTTTCTCCGCTTCCAGCTGGGAGCCAGTCACTATCAATTCAGAGCCCTGCCCTTTGGTCTCACCACAGCCCCCTGTGTGTTCACCAAATGCATGGCAGTGGTTACGGCTCATCAGAGACTGCGAGGATTCCAGGTGTTTCCATATCTAGACGACTGGCTCCTAACTGCTTCCACCAGGCATCAACTACTGCGAGCCAGGGATTATACCATCCAAACTTACCCCAAGCTAGGTATCTCTATAAACTTCAAAAAGTCTGCATTGTCGCCTTGTCTATCTATAACCTTTATAGGCGCAAGATTAAATACAAAAGAGCTGTCGGCAAAACTTCCCTTAGAAAGAGTATCAGACATTCGCTGACATGTCCAGACCTTACTACAGTGCAAGAGGATTCAGGCCATATTTGTACTGAAAACCTTGGGTCTCATGGCAGCAGCAATCACATTACTTCCCCTGGCTCATTTTCACATGCAGATCCTTCAATGGATGCTTTTTACCCAATGGTCGTTTCAGCAGCTTCCGATGTCTCACAACATAGTAATCACCCAATCGTGCAAAGACCACCTTTCTTGGTGGATGGTCTCCTCTCAAGTACTTCAAGGCAGACCATTTGTTCTTCCTCCTCCTGTTGCCACGGTGACAACGGATGCCTCCCTGATCGGGTGGGGGGGGGGGCAATTTCAAGGCAGGACTGTCCAGGGCACTTGGCAACCTCTAGAGTACCACCTGCACATAAACGTCTTGGAGATGAGAGCAGTACTTTTGGCGTTGCAAGCTCTTCAGGATCTCTACCCACCGGGACTATTGCAATTCAGATGGACAATATGTCTGCAGTGTGGTACATCAACAAGCAGGGCGGAACCAGGTCCTATCCCTTATGCACTCGGACTCTGGCAGTGGGCGATCTCCTCTCAACGGTTTCTGATAGCAACGCACATCCCGGGAAGTCCAACGTCATAGCGGACAGGCTAAGCAGAGCTATTCTCATGCCTCACGAGTGGTCTCTCAATCAGTCAGTAGTGGACAAAATTTTCCGCAGATGGGGTCAACCTTGCTGCAACCTTTTTGCAACCCCTCTCAACAGCAAGTGCGACGACTTCTTCACTCTCTTCCCCCTCCCCGGCCACTCCCCCAGAGGTGCTCTAGTTCACAATTGGCCCCGGGGTCTTCTGTATGCATTCCCACCTTTTCCCCTTAATTCCCAAACTAATTCAGAAAGCGACCGCATTGGGATCCAGGATGAACCTCATTGCCCCTTACTGGCCTCGACAAATTTGGTTCCCATTCCTGCATCGTCACCTGCTGGAGTAGCCTTGGAATCTGGACCCAGTGCCAGACCTCTTGGTCCATCAGTCGGGCGGGCTGCACCAATCCCTTCAGTCTCTCAACCTCACAGCTTGGTTGCTCCACTTCCAACCTTAGCCAGGCTTCCACATATTTCTCGGCCAGTGTGTGAAATCATCCTTTCTTTGCACAAATCTACTACCAGGAAGACTTATGCTAGTAAGTGGAAACGTTTCTCTTTCTGGGCGGTGGCTAGAAATATAGATCCCTTTACAGCTCCTGTTCATCACGTTCTAGATTTTTTGGCAGAACTTTTTCGAGCAGGTTCCTCATCTGCCACCATTAGGGACCAGTTGGCTGCTATCGCTAATTTCCACGCTAGCCTGTCAGAAACCAGCATCATGTCCCACAAACTTTGTAAAGCCTTTCTTAAAGGGACTATTTTACTTAGGCCCCCAGTTAAAGATCCCCCGCCTCCATGGGATTTAAACCTGATATTAACTTCCTTGATTCTACCTCCTTTTGAACCTGCGGCCTCCTGTTCCTTAAAATTATTCTCCTGGAAGACTCTCTTCTTAGTAGCCATCACCTCAGCTAGAAGAGTGTTGGAGCTTCAAGCCCTCTGTATTCGTCCTCCTTATCTTGTTTTCCACAAGGATAGAGTTTCACTCAGGACTAATCCTTCCTTTCTACCCAAAATTCCTTCTGAGACAAACCTGAATCAGGCTATTGATCTTCCTGTCTCTTTTCCTATCTATTCGAACAGAGCTGAACAAAAGTTGCACCAATTGGACGTTCACAGGCAATTACATTTTTATTTGGATAAGACTAAACAAACAAGAAAATCGGACCAACTCTTCCTATCCTATGCTGAGGGCAAGCAGGGCCTGCCAGTTTCTAAAGTAACCTTATCCAGGTGGTTGGCCTCTGTTATTACTTTGATTTATCAACTCAGACATAAGGAACTCCCCACAAAACCAAAGGCTCATTCCACCAGAGCATTAGCTACGTCGGTAGCTTTTCAAGCAAGACTACCAATAGAATCTATTTGTGCTGCAGCCACATGGGCCACTCCTCATACCTTCATTTCACATTATAAGTTGGATATGGCCTCCAGGAGTCGAGCTGATTTTGGTTCCACTGTGCTCAAGAGTCTGTTCCGATGAGCCACCCAGGACTGTGGTGCTAGGGACGCTGTCCCATCCAGCAAGAATGAAGGTGAGATAGACAACTTAACATTAAGAAGTTATGTACCTACCATAACGTTCCATGTTAGTTGTCTTCTTCTCGCCTTCTTTCTTGCATCCCACCCTCCATCCCCCTAGCCTGGACAGACCGAGAAGAATCCCTTTTGAGGCCTTCTTCCTCTAGTTGACCTTTTTCTAGGTTACATCCTCCTCTGCCTTTAGCACTGTAGGTAATCCTTGTAGTTTGGACAGGTGTCTCCAAAAAAATTGTTTTTCGATGGCGTTAGCTCTGCCAAACGAGATCTGGGTATCTGATGCCTAGCATTGTGGGA
Organism: Protopterus annectens; assembly: GCF_019279795.1. Lineage (NCBI taxonomy): Eukaryota > Metazoa > Chordata > Ceratodontiformes > Protopteridae > Protopterus > Protopterus annectens. The sequence goes on along the minus strand of NC_056731.1, from coordinate 807,042,569 downwards.
TATGGGGAGACCTCGAGCCGGTAAATAGCTCTCGAGCTTTAGTAGAAGGCTGAGTTGGAGCCGAGGATCGGCTCCAAACCCATCCAGCAAGAAAGAAGGCGAGAAGAAGACAACTAACATGGAACGTTATGGTTGGTACATAACTTCTTATTCTCTAATGTCTGACTTTTCCATGGTCTCTTAGATTGCTTTCTTATCTTTCCAGTGGAACAATCCCTGTTCTTTGTGGTTTCACCTTTCCCTTTCTGGAAATGTGTGGAATCTTGGGTGTCAGGTCAATTTATTTTGTGTCTCAGTGGGTGGCTCTGCTCTGTCTGCTTGTTCTTCAGACCACTCTCTTTCCCCAGTTGTCTTGGTGCAGCATATACATCTACTAAAGACTGTGGATAGCCACATCCAGTGCAGGTCTAGGGATGTCCTTAGTGGGCAAGGGAGAGCTAACTCTTGTCAGTCTCAGGAGAAGGGATTTGTGAAGGCTTTTCATTTAGCTGGATTATAAGACCTTTTGTTGGAACTAGTATGCCTTTGAAGAGACTGTCCTTTTTCATCATGTTGCCCACTAAAGAAGACCATAGTCAGAAAACTTTCTAGTCTCGTGTTGCCTTTTTCTGTGGACAGAGACTATTTACTGAGATCTGCTGAAGAACTTACTGGTTCTTTCTCATTACCTTTTGTTTCTTGAGGCAAAAAAAGGAGGAGTTACCTCTTTCTGACATGGAATTTAGTCAGAGAAGCAGGCATTTCATGGGGAGGGTTGTATCTTAGGAATTTCTTCAAAATCTGAACATTCTGATTCTGAGGAAACTATGGTTACATATTTCCTTCACAAAGACTTGTCCTTTTCAGAAGCTTTATCTGAAACGAAAGGATTTTTCAGTGGGAGCAGAGTGCAGCTCCTGTAACACTGAAGGCATTATGGTTTGTTACAGCTGAAATTCCAAAATCCTGCAGCTATTATTCCTGTGTTGCCTGCTGTCAATGATACTTTTATGACCATTTTAGTATACTCAATAGTCAGCCTTCTTATCCCAGGAAGTCTGACATGTTGTAGGGGTACCTCACTTCCATGGGCATTTGTTTTCAAATACTGAAGCTGACCCAGTTTTGATTATTGTTTTTATCCAAAATTGCTCCTGCAAAATACTTTATTTGTGCTAAACCCATTCCTCTTAACAACGATGGGAAGGCAGTGGATAAGGTAGGGAAGAAAATGTGTTCCTCTTGTACTTTAATTTTCAGGATTATAAATTGTTAAGCAAAGTTTTTGTTTGAAGCAGCAGAGCGGCACAACAGGTAACGTCTCATATTAAAAATTTTCTGGTTTATTTCACTGCTGGGGTGCTTTCTCTGTGGAATTTGCATGTCATCCCTATGTCTGCATGGGTTTTCCCTGGATACTTCGGTTTCCTACCACATTCCAAACATATGCAGTAGGCAGAGTGGACATTCTAAAATTGGCTTAGGTGTAAGAGTATGTGCTTGTGTGGCATGCAAGAACAGCTGTGGCAGTGCTAGCCACCTAGCAGTGTGAACATCGGCTGTAGATAATTGTCACTATTAAAGTGACACCCTGGCCCCATGTGAAAAGGGGTCTATATCATATGAGCGAATCGCACAAATTGCGAACGCTCGTGATATCGAATGTACCGGACCTCAAAGTGCTTTTTCTGAGATTGCGGTAGAGTGAAGAATGGGATATTTGCTCTTCTCACTGTAGTGTGATCTCAAAGTTGGAATATATATTTAGGGGGGGGTGCAGACCCCCCACAATAGGAAGTTCGAGGTCCGGTACATTCAATATTATGAGCATTTGCAATTTGTGCGATTCGCTCATATAATATAGACCCAGTGAAAAGACTGGGGAAAAAAGGATTGTCGATGGATGAATACAGTAGTTACTAGTTAACCTTCTCTGAATGCTTCTCAAGTTACTAAGCACATGTTAAAGTGTGTTTACGATGTTGCTAATTCTACATCTAGAACTTCTGTTTTTGGGTGAGCATTGAGAAGACCATCTTGGATTCATTCTCTAAACATTTCTGAAGATTTTAGTACTAAAACTTTAAATTCTCCATTAGATAAGGAGTTTCTCTTTGGTCTCAATGTAACAGAGATGTTAAAGAATTGTAATTTGAGAAGAAGTGACTTAGATTTTTAACCCCCCCTTTATCAAAGGAAATAAAAATTTGTCCTACTGCTCAGCTCCCTTTTTCAATAAGCTGTTTTAGCGGCAAGATGTTGGCAAGGAGACTGCAAAAAGAAGGAAAAGCCTAAAAAAAGTCAAGGACAGTCCTGTCAGTCAGCATGACCATTTGTCTACTTGGGCTTCACCTTTCCCACCTTGGCAACTTCTCCATCTCGCTCAGGCTTCATCATCCTGTGTGGCACCAGATTGTTTCAAACAGATGGGTTCTGAAAGTAATTTGGCAAGGTTGCACTTGACAGTGAGAATCCATGCCTCCTTTTCAAGGGATTCCTTCTTGCCAATTAAACAACATTTCTCTGTTTCCTCTCTTTCTGTACCAGATACTGGCCCAGAGAGTTATATAATTTGTACCTTTCTGTTATTTGAGCAAAAGCTTTTATTCAGGAATTGTTCTGGTACCAAGAAAGGAACGGCTCCTCGAGTTCCTGCATTAGTCGTTTCCTTTCTAAATCTTTTTGTAAGATTCACAAGTTCAAAACATTATCTCTTCATTCCTGTCTTCTTTTACCTGCAAGCCTTTGTGGTAAAGCTAGACTTAATGAACACTTATCATATTCCCAGTGGTGAACAGTTCAGGAGTTTTTCTAAGGTTTATTGTGTGTGGATTACATTATCTGTTCTCTGCCTTACTCTTTGGACTTTTCCAGTCATTTCTTATTACAGGCTTCAAGACATTCAAATCTTATTTGGCTGATTGTCTTATCTCTGTAGACGTTTTCCAGTTGTCAAGTAGTTACAAACTGTTCAGAATCTTCTGCTGAGTTTGTTTTCAAATCTGCCTTCAGAAATCCTCTTTTATCCCTTCTCACAGAATTGAATTCCTGAAATGTCTGTTGGATTCTGCCCAGGGGAGAGTCTTTCTTCCACCTGACAAAGTGTGTGTATGTTCCAGAAGTTCTTCCTGAGTTTCCACAATCAAAATCAAGAGTTTCTCAGGATTTGGGGATGTATGACAAATATAATTCTCATGCTTTCCCTAGCCATACTCTACATGGGGAAAATACAATGGTATCTCAGTTCATTCTGGATTCAGCATCTGCACCCTTTAGCCTTTCAGATCCCAGTGCTGAAATTTGTAAAAAAAGAAAAAAAAATGGGGAAATTTTTTGGATAGACCAGATCTCTTCCAACCCAGGTCTCCTAATCTCCATTCAAACCGCTATGCAGTTTTTCACTATACATGCATAAGACTTAGCCTAGGGAGCAGTTTCCAAAGGGAAAAAGTGCATGCTGTGTGAAACATGTGAGACAGAAACACATAAATGTCAGAGTGAAGTTGGTAGTGATCATTGGTTTGAAAGCCTTAAAATCATCTCTATGCACCTGCAGAGCTCCAGGGAACCAAAGACAGCACCACAGTGATGTGGTACATAAACAAGGGGGTACCAGGTCTTATCCTGTTTGCAGACTGGTCATGATATCCTGGGAGATAGCAGATGAGCTCAGTTTGACTCTGCAGGCTTTATACATTCTGTCAGAGCCAACCTGATTGCAGACCAGCTTAGCAGGACCAGGAGAGACTCCCACGACTTGAAACATTTTGGTGGCTTCCAAGAACTGATCGACTGTGGGGAACATCTTAAGTACATCTGTTGCCTTCTTTCAGAACAGACAGCTTCAGAAATTTTGCTCCAGGACGCCTTGCAAAAATGCCCGGAAGACAGTTGCCTTCTCCTTTCTATGGACTGGGATCTTTCTGTTTGCTTTTCTATCTTTTCCACTGATATCATTTCATTTTTAACTTTCAGAAAGTCACTACAGTCAGTTGATGGCATATTAAAGCTATCCACCAAAACAAATCATTGCAATCCATGAGAAGTAATATAAGAAACAATATGAGAAAATAAACCAAGAAACGTATCTTTCCCACACAGCATTTGGTTTTATACCACAGACTGTTTAGTCACATTTGATTTTTAACTTTCCGAAAATGTCACTAGAGTCAAAGGATGGCATAGTTCCTAATAATATTCGCAAACATTATGAGGAATAAAATAAAAGGCTTTGGCAAAATCCAAATAAACCACATCACAGCCAAGCCTGTCTCAAAGGAATTTATAACAAATTCATAAAAGTTTGTTAAATTTGAGAAACATGGTCGAAAAGTAAATCTATACTGAAAAATCTCAGAACTAAAGTCTAGCATCTGACAGAATGATGAACACCTGGCTCATTCAAAGCATTTCCCCAAAATACAAGTGAGGCTAATTGTTCTGCAATTATCAATAGCTAACCTGGGTTTGCACTTCTGAAATGGAATGACATTCGCCTCTTTCTATGTGGCTGATGCATAAAATTCAGCAGGGGATCCTTGAAATAAGTCAGAGATGTAGAAGTTTTAATAATGCCTTTCAGAAAGTAACCATTCATACATTTATTTCCAACCACAGAGTTTGTCTTAATGTTAATCAAAGCCTTCTGTATATCATTAGCCAGCAGTAAGGGACAGTTTCCAACTAAGTCTGTAAAGGAAGATTTTATAGAATTACCAGTTTGTAGCTTGTTAAACAAGCCCGCAGCAAAGATCCTTACCAGATCGACAGGCAAAGTAATATAAATCATACCATCATTTAAGGATGTCCCAGTTACTTTGTTTAATCCATAATTGTGTACATGTTTAAAAAGGGCCTTATGGTTGTCTCTTAAGACTGTAGGCAGATTAAGCTCATAAAGTAGATCTTGCTTTATCAGTAAGCTTATAAAAGGATATTTTAAATCTGTTATAATTTTAATTTATCAGTCAAAATTGAATGAGCCTTGTAGAAGCTCCATATTTTTTCTTTTTGCTTTTTATGTTGGAGGGATTGCATTTCCACCAAGAGGGTGCTTTTCTTAACCTCATAAGCAGTACCAGTGAGAACTAAATGTTCTGACAAACTGCTAATATAATTATAAAAACTCTAAAGATAGATCCAAGGATAAAACTGGTGTGTTTAAAATGAAATATAAAACAAGCACCACACGAACACACCAGTGACTCCGAGGCAAAATATATTTAATACGGGATAAGCGCTTTCACAATGTATAACAATATCGCTTCTTCAGATCAAAAAAGCAAGCACAACAACCCATTTAAAAAGCTAAGATATCCAATCAAATCACTAAAGCTGTAGACAAAAATGCATATAAAAATATAATATATAAAAAGCACATATATTATTAATCATTATAAAGCATATATAACATATAATACAGGGGCACTAAAACTATAATCAGAGGGGACGATCTACATAGTCTCCGAGCTTTAAGAGCAGGTTTCAAAGGAACATGCTCATTTAGTCCTAACCCTCTAATAGCTCCCAATCTTAAAATCCAGTGCAGTTCCACCAACTGTGTTCTAATATCCCTCAGCCTGGCATTAGGATATAGTCTGTCTACAACTAAGAACCTAAAGTCATGGTCAGTCCCCTTCATCATAACATGCTTGGCAAACGCATTGCACTTGTACAGTATATTAATAGAGTACAAGTGTTCCCTTACCCGATCTCTCAACCTCCTTATTAGTCTTGCCAGCATAAAAACAAGGGCATTTAGTACATCTAGCAAGATATACTATATCCTTCATATTACAGTTAGCGTTAATCCTAAAATCAAATATCCTACCATTGTCTGAATTAGTAAACCTATTGCCAGTGTCTGTAAATCTGCAATATCTGCAATCCTGACAAAGGAAAGGGACATAACCGTCCCATTCCTATCATCCTTCACTTTATCTGGGTAGCATAGCATCCATTTAAGATTTAACTTATTCCTATAAATAACTGTTGGATGTATGCTTACAGTTTCTCTGATCTTATCTGTAAGCAATGCCAGATCAATTCCTCTTAATTATATCAGTGATGTATCACTGGTATATCGAATGGAACAGGCCACTGGCTTCCTACTAGTAATATCTGCTATACTGGTTAGTCTTCTAGAGAAATTTGGCCTAGTTCTTGTAGTTCTGAAGGCTGCCCCTCTCCTCAAACCTAGGGACACTTCTCCTTCACCATATCCCCTGTCCAAAAAGTGGCCCCTAAGTGTTTTCAATTCATCCTGAAACCCTTCATCACCAACGTTAAGCCGGGAGGCTGTCATACTCTGCCCCTTCACAATGTTAGGGAAAAAAAAAAAACAGCTCGGAGACTACGTAGATAGTCCTGTCTGATCATAGTTTTAGTGCCCCTGTATTATGTTTTTTTATATATATATATATATATATATATATATATATATATAGATAGATAGATCTATATATATAGATATATATATATATATATATATATATAGATAGATAGATCTATATATATATATATATATATATATATATATATATATATATATATATATATATATATATATATATATATATATAGTTTATATATGCTTTATAATCAGTAATATATGTGCTTTTTATATATTATATTTTTATATACATTTTTATATTTTTTTTTGGTTAGGGGCGTGTCTAGAGCTTTAGTGATTTGATTGGATAGCTTAGCTTTTTAAATGGGTTGTTGTGCTTGCTTTTTAGATCTGAAGAAGCGATGTTGTTATACATCTGAAAGCGCTTATCCTGTATTAAATAGTTTTTGCCTCTGTGTCAGTGCGTTCATGTGGTGCTTGTTTTATAATTATAAAATGTTCACATTTTCCTTGTATTGACAGCCCCTCCAAACTTAGTTCCCAGTCTCCATGATCCATCATCCCAATGTATTGCTGCACAGCCAGACAGATGCAACTTACTGATCTTCCTCCCCCTTTTCTGTGATTATCAAGCAAACGGGTAAGGTCACCTCAAATATGATATAGAGGTGAAAAGTCCTACACAGATGGGGCTCGATACAGCAAGATGTACATTTTAGTCTGTTTAACCATACAACATACAGCCTGGTATTAGTAATTTATCTGTGAGTAATTATTGTAAATACTATAAACTATAATTTTATTAATAATCGTACAGAAAGAATTGGGAGGAAACCAATTAACATTAGGGAAATTTAATTCACCTGCAGTAATCTCAAACTTCTTTGCAAAACATCTAGTAATATGGTTTAACTTTGTATTGGCCTCATTTGTGATTTGTGGAGAGTGATAGAAAAGATCAGTATCCTTGCTATGTATACCCTCAATAAAAATTCTGTAACTTCTTCATAATAAATTAATTCTGAGTTAAGTTTGGTTGTAACTTAAACTGAAGCATGTCCTCCTTTATTATTAGTTCTAAAAATGTGTTAACCCTTAAAACATGGAATAGTTAAAACTGTATTAATTGTGACTGAAAAAAACTGTTTTTGTGACAACAGCACATCAAAAGACCTGCCTGCAATGCAATAATGGCTTCTAACTAGGCCAAATTATTAGTTAAACTGCAATCATTAGTCAACAAACATTTCAAATAAGTATTTTTAAAACTGGGATTTAACATGTGATCTACTGTAAAAAAAAGAATTAGTCAACTTAATCAAATTGTTTCCCACCTCATGATTTCACACACGGCTTAGAGTCTGCCCTTACAGAAAATAAGCGTTCCTATTATCCAAAAGTTCTCAGTAAAATAACCTTCACTGACTTTTTTTTTTGAGAGTACCTTTGAGTCCCTTCTCAAAAAAAAAAGTGAAGTACCTAGCCTGTGATTTCATAGATACCACAAAGAGAGGGATAGGGAAGATGTCAGAAAATGACACTTGAAAACCATTTATCTTGCCTGAATCAATAATATCCTCTTATTCTGTGAAGGAAATGTCATCACTGGTCTAGATGCATCTTTTCAGTCTACTACCTAAATGGTATAAGAAGTAATATATGGAAAATAAAATTACAAGATAGCAGTCATTTTTATAGGAGAAGCTGTTCAGTCAGATATTTCTTCCAAACATGGAATGCTTTCTTTCTCTTTATTTCCCAATTCTGCTCTCTAGATCATCTTCGGGTCGCAGATAATTCGCTTCTAAATTCAAGGACTTGTTAGGAGAGAGTAGATTCATTGTTCTGTCCTAACCAGAACTTTTAATACCTTAAAGCACTCCACTTAAAATAAAATAAACATTGCAAACCACACAGAAAAATATAAAAAAAAAAAAAAAACTAAGACACTTGCTTTTCCCACAAAAGAGTAAGTGATGAAGCAGCCGTTTTGCTGTGAAAGTGCTTACTTTGTACATTAAATCTTTTATTCTACAGCTGTGTTGGTCAGCTTTAAATTTTTTATTTTTATTTCTACTTTCCCACATAAGAGTCGGTTTAATACAATGGCTGTTCCATCAGGAACTTTTTGAAAGCCTTGGAATGCTTTGTTTCTCATTAATGGAAATCATTGCCTCTAGATCTTCCTTGGGACACTGGTAATTAGCTTCTAAATCATAGGACTTACTAAGAGAGACATATTTGTTCTAATCTAAATAGAACATTTATTACATTGAAGCACGACACTTAAAATAATCCAATGCAACCCTCAAGATGTAAAAAAAAAAAAAAAAAAAAAAACTAAAACCAAGAGGTTTTCAGTCAGAGTTTTCTTGAAAACTTTATAGTATGTTCTCTTTAAATAAAAGATAATTGTTCCTAGATCATCCTCTGATCACAGGTGATTTTGGTCCTAATTCTTAGACACTGCAGGAGACGCACGTTTTCTCTCCTGATAAGAACTTTTAGAGAATGGGCGACCTATAGATCTGCACCTGATTGGAGAACGAACATTCTACAGCAGGTTGTTAATCTACAGGTAATGTTCCCCTGAAAAACAAGTCAGACTCTTCACGGCAGCATATAAGGCTGCCTTGGAGCTCAGAATGAAAGCAACCTAAGGGCCGCCATTATTTTACAGTCACTAAGCAGTGTTTTTGCTGTTTAGCGAGTGTAACATATTTAAAAAAAAACTGTGTGTTTTTCTGTGTATGTGTGCATTTGAGTGAGAGCGAGATTGATCAAGCCGTTATTTAACACTTGCTAAGCAGCACTTTTGCTGTTTAGTGAGTACAAAAACTAAGTGAAACAGGAAAAATGTGTGTGTGTGTGTGTGTGTGTGTGTGTGTGTGTGTGTGTGTGTGTGTGTGTGAGAGAGAGAGAGAATGCATGCTTGAGTAAATGAAAGCGAAGTGTGTGTGAGATGAGTGAAGAGTGAAAGTGATTGGGCAATGGCGGTAGCAGTTTCTAAGGGGCTTGTGTGCATCTCGACCTCTTATCTCAATATTTCTGGATAAAGTCTAAAATAAAAGGAGAACAAAGGCACCGATGGAAACATATTTTAAATATTGCTGTTATAAAATTACTTGAATAATAGGATTTGTGTTAGCATGCATTTTCTGAAGCATAATTGTGTGTTCGTATGAGTGAGTGAGATCAATTGACCACTGGCAGCAGCAGATAAGAGGTTTGCATCCCTTTCGACCTTTTAGCTCAAGATATCTGGATAAAGTCTGAAATAAAGAAAAAAACAAAAGCTCAAACGTAGTAACAGATTTTAAATATTGTTCTTATAAATTACAAAGTCGCTCAAATAAGATTCATGTTAGCATGAATTTTCTGAAGGAAGTAGTCTGAAAGTCAAATCTGTCGTCATTTAGTGACTTCAGTCCCAATGAATGACAGCAAACCACACATTTTTAGGATAAGGGACTGAAAAATAAAGTAAATATCTGGATATTTTATTTAAAAGTTTTATTTTGGATGTAAAATGTTTCCTCCAACACCATTTACATATACTACAGCTACTTTTTGAGCTATTTTACATAAAAAAAATATATATAAAAAATATATAGTAATTAAAAAAAAAGTAAAATACAACAGTTTTACAGACAGCCCATTCCCTAAGCAAAAAAATGCTCTCCAGGGCGTCTGTTATTGTGGAAATAATGCCCTTCCAGGGATGTAGAGGTCTGTGTGGACATTATTTCCACAATAACGCTTACCATGTTGGGTTATTGCTTGCTTAAAGAACTGCACAAAAGTAAATGCAGCAAACTAGTCAAAATATAATGTACAATGTAAGAAAATAAACCAAGAAACGTACGTCTCTCACATACAGTCTCACAGGAGAGACATTTCATTCTGATTGCATTTCAGTCTGATTTCTGTGGAAAACTAGTTTAAAACACTGCACTACAACTAATCACTGGAATATGGAAGAAATAATATAAGAAACAATGTAAGGAAAATAAACTAATAAGCTTTCCTTTTCCTCTCAACAGTCGGTTTTACAGTAGGGGCTGTTTACTCAGATTTCTGTTGAAAACCTTTGAATGATTTATTTATCTTTAAATGAAAATACCGGTCTCTAGATCTGTGTAACACAGACAATTAGGATACTAGGATTCTATAGGAGAGGTAGTAGTCTCTTCTAATTAGAACTTTTAATACTTTAAAGCAGCACACTAAAAAGAAACACTGGAATCTACAAAAATTAATATAAAAACAATATAATGGAAATAAATCAAGAAACTCGCCTTTCCCACGTAGGACTATGTTTTATGCCATGTGTTCAGCCAGGCTTCTCTTAAAAACACTGGAGTTCTTTGTGAATGGAAATATTGGCAGTTGTATCCTCCTCGCATGATAGGTAGTTTGTCTTTAAATCATCGGACTGACAGAAAGCACACTTCTCCCCTAACCAGAACTTTTAATACTTTTAAGCACTGTACTAAAATAAGTCCTTTAACTCAGACTAAGTCAAATAAGAAATATATGAAAAATAAAATAAAAAAACGACTCCCATATAGCAATTGTTTTCTAGGTTTCCCTTGAAAACCTCAGAATGCTTTTTCTTTAACTAGAAATACTGGTCTCTAGATCTTGGGTGACAGGCAATTTGCCCCCAACCTGAATGTTTCATATTTTAAAGAGCTGCACTAAAACACTGCGCTCAACACAAAGTAATCTAAAAACAATGCAAGGGAAAATGAAGAAGAAAAACTTGCCTTTCCTACACTTCAGTCTGTTTCATGGCAGAGGCTGTTCACTGCAGTCTGTTTTATGGAAGAAGCTATTCAGTAAGATTTCTCTTGTAAACATTGGAAGGCTTTCTTTTTAAATAAAAATACTGTTCTCTAGATCCTTATTGGGTCACGCATAATTAGCTTCTAAATCTTAAGACTCATTTTGGGGGGGGGGAGGGGCAAGCATCCTTCTCTCAAAAACAGAACTTTTAATTGCAGTAAAAATAAACACTGCAACTTACAATAAACTATAGCAATATAGGGAAGATAAAACACAAAACTTAACCTTTCCCACAAAGCAATTCTTTTTATAAGCATGGCTGTTCAGTCCGATTTCTACTGAAAACCCTTTAAAGTATTCTTGTATAAATTGAACTTAGCATAACAGTAAATGTTCAAATGAACACTGCTGCAGCTTCGCTATATAAGGCATATCCTGCCAAGGATATAATGGCCAGCCAGCTTCCAAAGCTTCAGTGCACCTTCCATATGCCCAAACTGTCAAGCAGCTTGAGCTGAGCTGACTAAAAGCCAAGTTTAGTCGTGAAGCCCTTCAGAGCTTTACTGCCAGCAGAAAGAAGGAGGCTGCACCGTGAATGGACAAAGGTAGGAACAACAGAAAATAAATGTGCACACCCTGGCATAAAAAACACACCAGAAAAATAAGGGGAATGGAGGGAGGGGAGTGGCAACTGCAGTGATTATCATTCGACCATTTACTGTTCTGATAAGTTCAACTTGTACAACTGTACAATGTTCAGCATATTGATCACTGCTGCAGTAGCCTTACTGTATAGGTAGATTATTGCCATAGCTAACTACATTTGGGGGGTGGAAGGGGAAGCGTCCAGGACCCCCTGGTGAATGGTCCTAGCAAAGCATCATTTAGACCTACAAAAGGAATCAAGCTTATAGTGCTTTTGTAAAAGTATGTACAAAGCACCAAGTAGCAGCTTCAAGAATATTTCTAGAATCCACCCCTTGCCAAAAAGCCACTACCTGGAATAGATGTATGATGATGAATATAACAAAAGGTAATAGCCTTAGACAACCATTTGGAAATTGTCTGTTTTGACACAAGCTGTCACTTCTTCTTACCCTCACAAAAAAAAAAATAAAATTGATCTGAAGATCTGAAAGCTATAGTTCTGTCACGATAATATATTAATTGTCTTTGGACAGCCAAGGTATGGAGTATCCTTTCTCCCTCATTTTTGGATTCAGTAAAGAAAACTGGCAAATGGATAGTTTGGCTTAAAAATAAACTTGGATACCACTTTAGGCATAAAAGGAGAATTAGTTAAGAAACCCTGTCCCTATGGAAAATGAGGTAGGGTTGACTCACCATAAGAGCTTGCAACTCGGATACCCTTTTTGCAGATGTCAGAGGAATCATTAAAACTGTTTTCCATGTTGAGACCCTCAAGTCAAACCGATTAGCTGGTTCAAATGGAGCAAGAGTTGGCTTCTGTAATACAAAATTAAGTTCCCAAGGAGGGACCACGGGTTTACTTGCCAGCCTTTTATGCAAAACCCCTTTCAAGAACACTTTCACATGAAAGTACCTTGAAAGAGGAGGATCTCTGGGCAGACATGCTGAAATGGCCAATAAATTAACCTTGATACAGGGATAAGAAAGACCACAGGACAGTAACTCACACAAATGTTGTAAAACCAGAGAACTACTAGCCCTGAATGGGTGCTGGTTATGTCACTGGCACCAATTAGGAAACCTTTTCCATTTGCTAATGTATGATTTTCTAGTAACAGGCCTTCTGGCCTCTATTAGTACCTGCTGCATGTTCCCATTAAACGGGTACCTAAAAGGAATCAAGATCTTATTATCCAGGCAGTCATCTGAAAATTATTCATGTCAAAGTGTATCAAACACCCCTGTTCTTTTGTGAGTAGATCCAGTCTGTGAGGAAGCTTATGGTAATTTCCCGTGGTTATTTCTGAAAGAAGGAAGCACCACTGTTGCCTAGTCCAGAAGTGAGTGAACACAGTGATGATGGGGGATTCCTTCTGAATCTTCAGAAGTACCATGGATATTACTGGAAAGGGTGGAAAACCATACCGGAACATCCTGTCCAAAGAAAAGAAAAGGCATCTGTCTTCCAGGCCTTCTTGCATAAACTTCACTACAGAATCTTGCCAGTGGATTGTTCAAAGAACTCCCCACAAATGGATCAAATCTTGGAATACCTCCTAATTTAGTTTCCATTCGTGAGGGTCTGAGCTGGTCCTGCCCAGCTTGTCTGCCACAGTCTTGGTCTGACAGAATGCAGGATGCCTGCAGAATGAGTATGCAGACTAGCCATGTTAGCTTGGGATATAGCTTCATAGCACAAAGTGAGTACAACCTGGTTCCCCCTTGCTTGTTGATGTACAGCAAGCCTGTAGTATTGTCTGAAACCACTTTAAAGATGTTCTGTGGGCTAATGATGGTTCAGAGAGCTGAGTATCGATCAGGGCAAGCATGTCCAAGGTATTTGTGCTTGCATCTGTACTTGGTGTCCCACACTCCTTCACCGTTATCCCTCCTGAAACTGCTTTCAAAGCAAAGCCTGAAGAGTCTGTGGTGACTGACTGCTTTGGAGAGAGGCGGGTGAATGGGAGACCTGAATTTAAGGATATTGGTTGTCTCCACCAAAAAATTTCTCTTCTGACAAACCTGAGCACTGGGATTTGAAGAGATAAGTCATATTAATGTTGGGACCAAAGAGATTTCAGATGGCACCATATCTTTCTCTTGTGGAGTGTTACAAGGGGTATCAAGAGATTCATATATGCCATCAGACCCAAAATCCTGAGGTATTTCCTCACAGCAACCAACGTGAGAGTGGAAAAGCTTCGAAACAGGTCTAAATAAGGATCTGTTTTTTTTCCTGTGGAAGAAAAAGCTCTTTGAACTTAGGTGTCTAGTTGACACCTGTGTGAGGGAGTCAGGAAAAACCTTTGAATGTTCTCTTGGAATTCAAGCTTGGGTAAAAGATATGTCACCCAAGAGAGATTCCTGACACTTCTTTTCTTTGCTTGTCTTCTTTGCCATAGTCCCCATGTAGTTTGTTGAAAGATATTTAATTCCAACTTAATTGTTCACTAGTCTGTGTGAAAAATTGAAAATACTTCTGCTCAGCAGTAATCCATGGATGACGTACTCCATCCCATATTAAAAAAAAAAACAAAAAACTCTAGGCTCAATACACAGAGTGACCCCTCCAATTTGGACAGAATAGCGCATCAGTTGGTAGAGACATTTGTTAATGTTGGTAAATGTTTACAAGCAAACTGTTGTATACATTTACCTGCTTTTTTGTGCATCTCAACCTGCTGCCTTATGCCAACATTCACTTTTAGCTCACTGTGTTGGCTAGAATGTTCAGCACTTATGACACGAACACACCTTCTGTGACATCTTCACATGCTGACATCAGCCCCACAGGAAGCCCCACCCATAATTTATGAATAGTATTTAACTTCTGTCACCTGTCACAGAAGTTATAGAGGTGCTGTGGTCTTTGGACACAAAATAAAACAACCCAAGCGTACAAACTGGACCCACCACTGCCTCCTTTTCACATGCCTTTGCCTCTCATATTTGTGAAAGAATGATGTGAAGATGTCTTTTTAACACATTTTTATGCCAGTAAGTTTCGGCAGCATAGCCTGCTCACTAGGAGGAACATTTTTGCTGTACTTGGTGCATATAAAGAAAGACCTCTAACCATGAAAGATAGCTAATCTTGCTTAGACTTTCCTTAGTTGCACACTGCAGCAGACATTAACTCTACCCATTCATAACATTTAGCTGCATTGTTTCAGATTCAACACATATTTATGTTATGAAATTTGTTTTGTTGCACTTTCATCTTGTAGCCTTTGTTGTGTTTGATTTTGTTTTCTCTGCCTTCTTGTCCCAGTTTGTGGCAGAAAAAGTTTTACAGGGCAGCTCACTTGCAAAGTTAACAAATGTAATTAATTATTAAATGAATACAGACATGCACAAATACATAAAAATAAATAGATGCAAGGCTATTCGTATAAATGTTTGCAAGAAAATATTTAGGAGCATAACATAACTTTTAAAGAAAGTGTTTGAGTATTTAATAAATAATTAGAAGGCAAACTGTACTCTTAGTTTCAGTTTTATTTATTTATTTAGCAGGTGGGTGGACTGATTCCTTTCCAGTCCTATTTTTTGGGGGGTGGCAGGTTACATGAATTAAAAGGACTGTAAGTGAGAAGTCATTACCAGAACTTGGAAAATGTTCTAAAAAGCTTTTCTTCACCAAACTTTTTTTGCTTCTGTGTTTGCTGTTTGAGGACCTTGAAAACCTGGACATTTAAAAAAACAACCACTTCATATTTACAGTTCAAAGCTTTTTTTTTAAAAAAAGTAAAATTAGCTTTGCAAAGAAAAGATCAGCCAGGGAGTTTATAAGTTCTGTCTAAGCAATCATAATCACTTAATGACAGTGTACTTGTAGGTATGGTGTTTCTTACAAGTTGGTGCCAGGAGCAACAACCCTGTTTGCTCCAGCCTTCCTATGCCCCTGAGTTTAACCAAGTCTTTTGAGTACTGTCATTCTTATTATATAGCAATACATTTTATCATAAAAGCAAATAAGGTTTTGGAAACCAGACAACATTGTCAGGTACACCTCTTAGTTGAAGAATCGCTTGGGAGAGATGAAGGCCTATTTTAATACATAATTTGGCATCCCTATTAGTACTCTGCAGAGTCTCTAAAAATGAAGTAAGAAACTCAGTATCTTGAGGAAATTGAGCAAGTATTTCCAAGTGGGTCCATCAGATGTCTTCTCCACATCAGCAGCGATAGCTGTAGAGGGTAGGCTAAACCCAGCTTTTAACATGTGGGAGACAGGACCTTAGACATTGTCTTAGATTTATGTAACTGAAAGGAAGATGGCTTGGTCATGGTGAATTAGTACAGGTAGTATGTGTGGCAGGAGCGGCCTTAGTTCGACTGGTGCCCTAGGCAAAAGGGCTCCACAGCGCCCCCCACCACACCACCTGGTGCCCCCATCCTGGTCTTACACCAAATAAACACTGAAAAAGTGCCCCTGCTACAGTGGCGTCCTAGGTGGCTGCCTAGTTGGCCTATGCCTAAGGCTGGCTATGATGTGTGGGTATATACGTCTTCAATGAAATCGATCAGTTGTAGTTAATACTGACCTCTGTATTGTTCACCATGCAAATGGTTGACAGTCATATGATAAGGGATTATCCCTGAGGAAGGGGCATATTCCCTTTCAATCAGGGTTGTGAGATCTTGGAGTTTGTGCTATGTGTGTGTGTGTGTGTGTGTGTGTGTGTGTGTGTGTGTGTGTGTGTGTGTGTGTGTGTGTGTGTGTGTGTGTGTGTGTGTATGTATGTGTGTATATATATATATTTATTTATGTATTTATTTATTTAAATATATATGTATATATATAAATATATATATATGTATGTATGTATGTATATATATATATATATATATATATATATATATATATATACACACACACACACACACACACACACACACACACACGTTTATGATCATTTTGTTGATCGTAAGTTGTGCTATTTTTATTTGTGCGAAAATGTCTAGTGGGGATCGGGAAATGTACCCTTTCCCTCACTATAGTGCGATCTTGGAGTTTGTATATTAAAGTAGCGGGGGTGGGGTGGAGGGGGTGCAGGGGGGCTTGCCCCCCCCCCTGCAAACATGTTATTTACTGTGCAACCCACAGTAATGTTATTCCCGGAAGTGTGGTGACTCTTCGAAAATGTCAGTCGACATTTCCAGTTACCACACTTTGACTTTATTTCCATTCGTTCTTTTGATTTTCGCGGTTGTGGTTTGACATAACCGCTGATGTCCTTCAAGGATGCATCTGCAGTCATAACATATGGGTTGTCCTGCCTCAGGCAGCCCTTCGGTCGGCCGGATTCCAAAGTCTGGGTCTGGCCTCGGCTGATGTCGCACTTTCCCCGACGTCAGAGCGTCTGGGGTATAAAAGCATCAGCCGACGCCATTTTCCTCAGTCTTTCTTGCCACGCGGTGCCCGAAGCAGAAGCAGTTCGCAAGTGCCGGTCGGTCAGATCCTGTGATTCAGCTACCGAAGACTTTGAAAAAGCTAAGTACCCTGTTGGGGACTCTTTCTTGCCTCAGCCGATGTCAGATAAAGTAAATAATTGTTTAACTTGTGGGAAACAAACACCTCATAAGGATTTCCACTCTTACTGCCTCCCTTGCTTAGGCCCAGACCACGACGTCTCGGCCTGTTCAGCCTGTGCTTCCTTTAACCGACGAACTCTTAGACGTCGGTTGGAGTTTGCAGAGGAATTCTTTGGGGATAATTTTGCATATAAGATGCCGTCAGAGACTCCGACATCGCATTTGTTGAAAAAAACGGAAGGACAAGGGACATTCGCGGCCCGCGGTTTCGGCTGAAACCACGGTAAGGCCTACCACGAGTGTCTCGGTTTCGGCCGAAACCGAGTCCTCGGAGCTTCCCTTAACCGAATCCACTCAACCGACCACCGCGGCCCTGGAGCCCCCGGCTGAGTTGGCTACTGAGCTACCTACCGAAACCAGTGTCCAGGAAATGTCCGACACCATACCTTTGGACAAATCTACTCCTGCACTTGGGGCAGCTAGACCCCCTGCTTCCATGTCCATTAAGGCTTTTTCCAGGGCTAAAGCTGCTAAACTTTCTAAAGCTTTGCCTCCCAAGTCTACCTCCCAGAGGCCTTCTTCTAGTTCTCAGATCCTCAGCCTTGCAGAGGATCTTATTTCTTTAATTAGAAGTTCTCAGCCTCACCCGGACAGGGGCTCTCACCCACCACCAGACAAAAGGCCCAGGACTGAGCCCTCTGACCAACACTCTTCAGATGAGTCCACGGATGGATCTGAGTTGTCAGATCACCAGGAGGAGGCTTATTCGCCCTATGAGGATTCTGATGCTGAAGAATCTATCCCTTCGGCCTCCCCTCCTGAAGAGTTTTCTTTTGGTGAGACTCTACACTCCATGAGAGAGCATTTTCAATGGCAGGGTCAGGAATTCTCTTATTCTAGAAAGAGATTAAGGACCTTTTTGCATTTGCCTCAACATAGGCCCTTAGCTATACTTCCTGTTTTGAATGTTATTGATGATGTGTACAATGATGTTAGTACAGCCCCTGATACTCTCCCCCCGGCACCTGCCAAACCTGATAGATACTACAGGGTCCCATATTCTCATTTTCATCTGTATAAGGCCCATTCCGCAGACCCAGATACTATTTCTCAGGGCCCTAAAGGGGTTGCAGCTGCCACTGCCAAAAATCCTCTACCTTCTGAAAGGGAGTCTAGAGCTTTAGAGAGATGGGGAAAGAAAGTATATACTTCTGCAACTCTTTCAGTGAGGGCATTAAATTGCCAATTTCATATGATACAGTACCAAGAGTATTTGTTAGATGAACTGAATAAGAAGCTTTCTTCTTCTGAACCCCTTGACCGTAAATCCCTTCAGGATCTGGTACATAACTCACAGCAGGTTAGTAATCATTTTTTAAAATGTGGTTATGATGCACTGGAGGTTTCATGTAGGTCAGCTATGACTGGGGCAGTTAATTCGTAGGCATGCCTGGCTGAAGGAACAATCTTTGCCAGACCATGTTAAGGCTAAACTCCTGGATGCTCCAATGGAAAAACAAAAATTATTTGGCTCCTCGGCTCAGGAGGTCTTAAAGAAGTTTGAAGAAAAGGCAAAATCTGTGCAAACAGATAAGGATTTTCTGCAAGTACAACCACCGAGATTCAACAGAAACTGGCCTACCAAGAATTGGTCCTTTCCAGACTCGGACAGAGCCCAGAGAGGCAGGAACAGGTGTCCCAGAGGTAGAGGGCAAGCTAGGGGCTCCTACAGAGGCCGTCAGTGGCAGCCTACCAACCAGAGAGGTAGTGCAGCAACAGCAACAACAACTACTACACCAGGACAGACACAATGACTTAACTTTGATTCCACCTACCAGGCCTCAATTGGAAGCACCCTTGGGCGGAAAGCTTTCTTTATTCTCAAAAAACTGGCATTATATTACAAGGGACGCATGGACACTGCAAATAATAGACAAAGGATACAGGTTCCACTTCCACACTTTGCCAAGAAGGAACGGAATGCCAAACCTGCCACCAAATCAGAGGGCAGAGGCTTTAAAGCAGATCAACAACTTACTTCAAATGAAAGCCATAGAAAAGGTACCTCTTTCAGAACAAGGCCAAGGATTTTACTCCAGATTATTCCTTGTTCCAAGAAAAGAAAATCAATGGAGGCCTATTCTCGACCTGTCCGCACTGAATACTTACCTCATTGTGCCAAAATTCAAGATGCTGACCCTACAGCAACTTCTTCCCATGCTGGGCAAGGAGTCTTGGCTGGTGACTCTAGATCTCAAGGAGGCATACCTGCATGTCCCTATTCGACCAAGCTGCAGAAGACACCTCAGATTTCTTGCAGGATCAGAGCATTATCAATTCTCAGCATTGCCCTTTGGCTTATCTACTGCGCCCAGAGTATTCACGAAATGCCTGGCATCAGTAATTGCACACTGCAGACTTCAGGGGATTCAAATCTACCCATATCTGGACGACTGCCTTATACAAGCGGGCAACAAGAAAAATTTGATAAAGGACTTGGCCTATGCCATCCACCTACTACAGGCCTTGGGATACACAGTCAACATCCAAAAATCAAGACTTGTTCCATCCCAAAGGATAACCTTTTTGGGTGCAGATCTAGACACAACCACCCAAATGGCCTTTCTCACAGAAGAAAAACAAAAACAACTTCCGGATTACTTCATGAATCTGACAAGACAAACTCGGCTAACTGCAAGGAAAATCCTGCAGGCCCTGGGTTACATGGCATCCTGCATAATTCTGATTCCACAGGCCAGGCTGCATATGAGAAAATTACAGTGGTACCTAAGGAGTGTATGGTCTCAGCACAGTCACAGTTTGGAAATTTTGATACCAATCATTCCTTGCCTTCAAAAGGAATTCCTGTGGTGGGCTCATGCCTGCCAGTCCAACAGAGGGTTGCCTTTCAACAAACCAAAAACAAAACAAACCATCACCACGGACGCTTCAGACCGAGGATGGGGAGCACACATGGAGGGCAAATGTATCCAAGGCCTATGGTCTCAAGGACAGCTGCACATGCACATAAACCAAAAGGAAATGCTGGCAGTGATGCACGCAATCGAGGCCTTCAAACCTTTCCTCCATCAAGGCCACCTGTTAATAAGGACAGACAACACCACGGTCATGTGGTACATAAACAAGCAGGGAGGCACACATTCCTACCCTCTATGCAGGCTGACTATGAACCTATGGGAACTATGCCTGAAACTCAATATCCAACTACAGTCCCAGTTCGTGCCAGGGAAAGAAAATGTACTGGCAGACAGCTTAAGCAGAACTACTATGGATGCTGCACCCAGACATCTTCCTACTCTTAACAAAAGCATGGGGAAAGCCGGAGATAGATCTTTTCGCCTCCCCCCATAACCATCAACTGAAGACATTCTGCTCAAGGACATACCACCCAAAAGCTTGGAGGGTGGACTCTCTCTCTTTCAGCTGGAAATCTCTAAAAGTATATGCCTTTCCACCTCTCCCATTAATGTCAAAGGTTTTACTGAAGATCAGGGCGGAACAGCCAAGAGTGATTCTGATAGCTCCAGACTGGCCAAGGCAGCACTGGTACCCACTATTGAGGAGCATGTCACAGGCGAAACCATGGCCTCTCCCCCTATGGCCTCTTCTTCTGACGCAGAACAATTTCAAGATCATGCATCCCAACTTGAAAACATTGCAGCTAACTGCCTGGAAAATTCCATAAATCCCCCTCAAAATAACTTATCACAGAGAGTAAAGGACATTATTATGGAAGCTCACTGCCTTCCACAAGTAAGACATACTCAGCAAAATGGAAAAGATTTCTCATTTGGAACACAACAAAAGGCTTAGATGTGACAGTGGCGAGCATGACACATATTCTGGAATACTTAGCAGAATTGTTCCACAATGGACTGTCCTATTCTTCCATTAAGATTCATGCCTCAGCAATTTCAGCAGAATACAATGTGGATCCACCTATCTTCTCGCACCCTCTCCTCAGGCAATTTCTGAGAGGGATCAAAAACATCAATCCTCCAAGAAAACCCCCTTTACCTACTTGGGATCTCTACTTTGTGCTGGAGAAACTAACTCTTCTTCCCTTTGAACCAGCAGCATCGGCGGATCTACAGTTTCTATCTTGGAAAACTGCATTCCTTCTGGCCATAACTTCAGCAAGAAGAGTATCTGAGTTACAAGCTTTAATGGCAGTACAGCCATTTCTTATCTTCCATCAGGACAGAGTTTCACTAAGAACCAATCCTACTTTTATGCCAAAGGTGGTATCTAGGGTATCCCTGAACCAAGCTATTCACTTGCCTACATTCTTCCCAAATCCACAAAATAGAGGGGAAAAACTTCTACACACTCTGGATATACACAGACAACTATGCTACTGCTTGGACAGAACTAAAAGTAACAGAAAAACTGACCAACTCCTTGTAGCATATGCTGCTGGGCTACAAGGAAAAGCAATTTCCAAACAGACAATTTCAAAGTGGATAGGAAATTGCATTCGATTTTGTTACTCCTTTCATGGAAAGACAGTTCCTGCAAACATCAGGCCTCATTCCACAAGGGCCACAGCTACCACTACAGCCTTCCTAAGAGGGGTGGCTACCAAGGACATTTTAGAAGCTGCTACATGGAGCTCCGTGCATGCATTTGCCAAACATTACAATTTACCTTTATACTCCAGATCCAGAGCGGGTTTTTTCTACAGCAGTCCTGCAGGGGATCTTAACTACACCATCCTTTTCTTAGTACCTCCTCCCCCAGATTGGCTATGGTATTCTACCCATATGTTATGACTGCAGATGCATCCTTGAAGGACATAGTACAGTTTTGTACCTACCATAAATGTAGATGTCCGATAGGTATGCATCTGCAGTCAGGGTTACCCTCCCTCTTTTCCCTCTGTGGTATTCCTAGGGTACTTACCCCTCCATTAGCTAGCTGGGGGATCTATTATGGTGTATTTGTTTGTATATATATGTATATATTTTTTGGAAAATGTTTGGAATTTTACTGCATTCCTACAAATTTGGCCTTCCTAGAGGGCACCTGGCATCTGGGGCAAGAAACACTGAGGAAAATGGCGTCGGCTGATGCTTTTATACCCCAGACGCTCTGACATCGGGGAAAGTGCGACATCAGCCGAGGCCAGACCCAGACTTTGGAATCCGGCTGACCGAAGGGCTGCTTGAGGCAGGACAACCCATATGTTATGACTGCAGATGCATACCTATCGGACATCTACATTTATGGTAGGTACAAAACTGTACTTTTGCTGTTGTGCGATCTGGTTAATTTATAGTAAACCTGTTTTTTTTATGTGTGTGTGTGTGTGTGTGTGTGTGTGTGTGTGTATACATATGTATATATAAAATTAGCAGGAGTTTGGGGTGCAGGGGGGCTTGCACCCTACAAAAAGCACTTTTTAACTTGGCATGTTCTGAGGAGTAACATTGATGCATGCACGGATGGGTGTGGGCATTCACATTTTGAAATTATTGGGTCAATGTTAGGTACATAGACATAACATTGATTCAACAAATGACACTCGTTACATAAATATACGTGTGTGCATTTCTCATCCCTTATTAAAGAGTAGGACATAACATTGATTCAACAAATGCCACTCGTTACATAAATATACATGTGTGCATTTCTCATCCGTTATTAAAGAGTGGAAATGGTCAAGTTTAAGTTAATTTTATTTAATTGTATTTGTTAACCAGTATAGTCTGACTGGGCTGAAAATCCCCTTTTCAGTGGAGTCCTCTGGAATAAAGCACCAGGTTACATCAAGGTTGCTGAATACAGCTATGTACATATGGTACATCACTAGTTGACTATAGCTTCAGGTTACATTAAGGTTAGATACACAGGGTACATCACTAGTTGAGAAAAGTGAAAGATCTGAGCCGTATTACAATAATATGAGATGAAAGGATTGCAGCAAAAGCCTTTTATAATAGAATAGAATGAATAATATGTTTTAAAGATTGGCGTTTTACTAATGTCATTAATAGTATGATTAGGGGATCTTTAATTGTAGCATAACAATTTACTGTAAACAGAAAAAAGCAGCCCATCATATAAACAACAGGCTAGATAGGTTTCTAGTTTAGTAAATTTAATTTCCCCAGTTTTCTCTAAGAAATTGCTTCTGTTGGCATTTTGCCAGCAGTGATTCTCATGCTGGAAAACGATGACCAGAGAGGTATGCGTTTAGTAAATGTGGTTGGTAGCAAAATGTACTAATCCCTTGATGGCCTAGTACTACAGAAGAATAAGTGACCTGCGGATGACCACAGAGGGATTTTCTGTCCCTCTGCTTAACAATTTCATAATATAAAACAACATGCATACTTCCGTTATCATTTCAACATGCGTTTAATGTCTTGCCTGTCATAAGACTGTTCAGTATTTTGTCAGTTAAAATGTTATAGCTAAAAAAACCTGAAAAATAAACAAGGCACAGTAATACTAAACTATTATCATAGGATAATAGATTACTAGGCTATCGACCAGAGGTCATTTTAAGCCTAGCCGTTTCATCCCAATGGTAATACCTAATAAATGTTAGTAAATATTCAAGATTGCATTTATTGATGACTGCCTTTGCACAAAGAGAGGGACAGCTTATCTACATGGTTTAAAGTGAACAATGAATGTAGAAAGAAATTCATTCATACATATATAAATAGGTAGCCACATTAATATTATACAACGAACCCCCATTAATATTCCAAAACGTGCACGCTGATTGGTCAGCATGCATGTTGTAAATCAGACTTATACTGATGGAAAAACGTCCAGTCCCCCGGACTTTTTCCATTAGTATAAGTCTTTTTTTACAGCAACGGAGAAAGAAAGATCTCCATTGCTTTTTAGACACTGTCTCGCTATGTTAAAGGAGTTTAACATAGTGAGACAGCTTTAAAAAAAATAACGGAGATCTTCCTTTCTCCGTTGCTTTTTTTAATAGCGAGACATCTTTAAAAAAAAGCAACGGAGATTCTCCTTTGCTTTTTTTTAAAGCTGTCTCGCTATGCTAAACTCCTTTAACATACTGAGACACTTTGCTTCCACCCACAGCTCTGATGTACTGCATAAGCACACACATGCGCAGTACATCAGAACTGCTGCAGAATACCAGACAGCTACGGAAGGGCAGCAAGGAGGCATTATACAATGCCATTATTTAAGAAAAGTAAGTATTTTTTTTTCTTAAATAATGTAATTGTATAATAGCAATAACCCACTTCTGGGTGTGGGTAATGCTGGATTTACCCATGGTTGTCTTTGTTTGGCCACTCGGGCTTCGCCCTCATGACCAGCTACACCAGCCGTGGGTAAATCCAGCATTACCCACACCCAGGCGTGGGTTATTGCTATAGTATTCCGTTTTTATGTTAATCATATTCAGAACTAAAATATCCCAATAACTGAATGTCCACAAAAGGTATGCAAGAGGCATACAAAATAACCTCCAGCCAAGCAATGGCTAGTCCAGAAAAACTGAAGTACATAAAATAAACTCAAACCATTCTCTCATGTAATTAGTGTCACCACTAATCGGACTTTCTGTGCCTTGTCCAATGGATTGAGAAGAGAAAACTTGATGCCCATCTCCTCAAAAACTATGCTGTTTGGCACCAAGGAAAAACAGTTAAAAGAACCCAAAATTCCTTCCTATTCCAGTATCAGAGTAACACTCCACTGGCACAGGTTCTGTCTGCCAAATATCTTGGACTTCGGTTAGGCCACTCTCTCGTTTTCAGTGTACATGTTGAAAGCACACACAAAAGAATTAACTCCCCCCTCTTTCTTACTCCTTCAGGTCAGCAATAGAGAAAGGTATTCTTCAACCACAACTTGAATATGGCCTCCCATTTATTGTATGTGCCTCTATAAAAAGATACTACTACCATGCAAGCTATTTCAAACAAAATGTATCAGTTTTTGTGTCAGTCTCCTAGAAATGAACACCATTGCTTAACTTTGGAAAAAGCTAAATGGCTAACAGATGAGCAAAGTTTTGCTTCTTGGCTATCAGTTGTTGAAACTCCTGCATGAATATTCTCACCCTTCTCTAACTTGTAAACTGGGCTCCCTCATAAATCCTGAGAAATCATAATCATTCAGGTCCTGTTCTGCAAACATATCAGTCCAAAGTATATACCTCTGACTGTTTATTCTCAATACTGTACCATTTTTAAAGAACCTCTTTTTTAGCCCCTCATTCCATACACTGTTAAAATCTCGTGTAAAAGTTCAAGCTACATATTCTTGCAACCCCTCTAGTCATATAATTTATATAAGCCCTTAACTTTTCTCGTCAGTGTAGCTCCCTAAGTGTATCTTTCCCTTTGATATGCCACATGTTGTCTTTCTGTAATACTTGTATTTATTGAATCTTTGTTATAGACCATGTTCTGAAACTGAAATAGGTCAGAATTGATCAGTGCCTTACCCAGTTGAACAAATTCAAATAATAAATTAATATCTGCATTACTCGCTGATATTTTTGTAGACAACACAATAATTAAGAAATAAAAGCAGATTTAAGTGCCCTAATAAACCATGGCCCAGCACCAGAGTGGTGCATCAGCCAGAATAGATGTCAGTCTGCCAACAAGCCCATGTGTTTTGATATCTATACTACTAAAAACTCGCATGTTACACAATGTCATGATCTAAATTACACTTAACTGTTCATGTTGTACAACTTATTTATGCACTATGATCTTTTTAGCTGCTATATTCCATGAATCTAGTACTGTTATTGTTTCAGTCATAAGCCAGTGTGAAGTTAGAAAACAACAGCACACATATAAAACTGGTCCGTGGTGTTACCCAAAGGTTGTGCATTATAGTATGAAGTAGCATATGGAGTGAAAACAGTCTTTGCTGGCTACATATAAATGTCTTCTATAACTTTGTGCAGAGGTAGGAAACTGAACTTAGGAGACATAAGTCTGCGTCCAACATTTGCAAACGGCATTAATATTGCCGGTGAACGTAAATTTCATTTTTACTTTCTAAAAAAATACAATAATCTGAACATGTCATACTGCAGTTCACTTTGCTTCATGGCACATATGTAAAACTCACAGAAAACAATACAATATAAGGTAATCTGATGAGGAAATGCATATCAGTATTAAGAGCCATGTATTTTCCACAGCAAAAATGTGTAAACAAACCCACTATACTCAGAGCATACACAATTGGTAGAAATTTGTGAAACATGAAACCCTTTTTTGAAAAAAAATGGTCAGACCAATACTGGGATATAATCATAAACTAATATATAAAATCCCTTGTAAAGGTTTTCCTGTTTTCCAGAAAAAGTCAGTTGGTCAGACCACTTAGCCCTTACCTTTTATCTGCGTCCCTGACTCTCTTAACTTGCTTCCTTTACTCTGATTGTGCTCTTTCTTCCAGTATACAAGGTAATATGCTGAAAGACGTTTAATTCCAGCATTACTGTTCACTAATCTTTGTAAACAGTTGATTTTTTTTTATGTATGAAATCCATAATTGAGTTATTAAATACCAGATTAAAAAAAAAACTTCAGGTTTTAGTGTACATACAGAGATGCCCCAGATTTACAGACAGTAGCACAGATCAGAGAACCGAGATATTTATTAATGTTAGTACATATTCAGAAACTAAAATCAAATATACATTTACCTACTCTTCTGTGTATTTTCAACCTGCTGCCTTGTGAGGAAATTCTGTTCCACTTTCCTAAACTCACTAGAATGTTCATCACTGATGACATGAACACAACACCTTCTGTGACATCTTCACATGCTGATATCAACCCTACAGGAAGCCACACCCACAATTTATGAATAGCATATAACTCTGATTACCTGTGACAGAATAGGGTTACCACCTGGCCCGCTTTGCGAGGGACAGTCCCTCTTTGGGCAGTTGTGTCCTGCAAAAAAATCTAAAAAAATAGCAAATGTCTTGAGATTTTAGGACAAAAATATTTCTTACGTTTTCTTTAATAGTTGCATAGAACAATTGAATTTTTATCTGAAACACATAGATGTTATATGAAATAGCATAAGCAACTCAAATGCTACAAGAATAAGCTTCTATTTTGGCAAAAAAGTGACATTCTCTCCTTTGTACTGGTCATACTGTCCTGCAAAATCTGATACTTCTACAAAAAATGTCCCACTTTGGGCATTTGAAAAGGTGGCAACCCTATGACTAAAGTTACTGAGATGGTGTGGTCTCTTGTCTGAAAATAAAGCATTCCAAACATGCAAACGGTTTCTACTACCACTCCCTTTCCACATGACAGTGCCTGTAATTTCACAGAAAGAATTATTTTAATATTTGTTTCTTTTTTTAACATATTGTTTTTATGCCACTGTAGCTGCACTCTATGCCGGAAAGTTCTGCTGTAGTATGTTCATACAAAGAACAGAGAGAGACAGAGATATACAGCACTTTAAAATTTTGCAAGAATTGGCATTTAGGATTGAAACATAACTCTGAAAGAAAGTGTATATGTGATTAAAGAAGATATGTATACAAGGGCAAACTACAGTTTTAGTTGAATTTATTTATTAAGCAGGTGGATGGGCTGTTCCATGAACCCTATTCAGCCATGGTTATTTTTGTGGAGGGTTAAAAGAATTATTAACAGATCTGTAAGGGAGACGTTGTAAACAAAAGTAAGAAACTGCTATAATTGTAAATTCCTTAAGCTACCAGGTGAGGCTAGAAGCTTTATCCCTTTATTCACTGTCTTAGACTTTTGTGGAGAGATCTCTGTCTCACTTGTGTGCCATTTGAGACATGTTTGTCCTGGACCTCCTGTTTTCTCTGCAAATCCAGTTATCTGCACCAGTACTAGAACCAGGTACCTAAACTAAATCTACACCAACAGATAAATAAAACATTATGACATAACCCATTGTCTCCCAAACTTCTGGGATAAACTTCCCCTGTATATTAAGCAGTGTGACTCACTCTCTTCCTTTAAACTCAAACTAAATGACTAGGTGTATATCCATAAATTTACTCCAAGTTTCACTGATATGCCCCCCCCCCGAGAAACAAGGAAGAAGCTGCATGAGGGAAGGTACTGGCAAGTCAAAAGTCACTCTGTGGCTTTGGAATATCTGTATATCTGCATGTATATTAAGGTTGTGAAGGAAAGCTGCTCTAAGTTTTGATCTTCCAATCCTGGTAACACTCATCCTTGCCCCATACTTAGGCTCTGCATAATCATAATGGGATGCTGTTGTCCTGAGTTGCTGTTCAGTTTATCTTCTTATCAAAATGAAAATAAGTCCTTTCTGGCCAAATTGATGGTAGCTTGAAGGCAGCACAGGTGCATGTAGTGCTGTCCTCCCATCCAACACACCATTATGCCAGTAGGCATTCCCTTTCCGTGGTGCATTAATTTCTTTGATGAATATACAATTCTTTACTTAAGCAACCTTCTTAATCACATTTCACAGATACACAGGCTGGCTTGTAGCAGCAAGGTCCATTCACACCACTAGTCATGCTAGAAAGTGCTAGTTAACTACAGAGACATAGAAACCACTCACACCACCTTCCATACCAACAATGAGTAGCTATGTAAACATAAGTGTATATGCACTTAGAGTGTTGCTGGGGCTTATCTCATTCTGTAGATCTTTATCTTCATACCATCAGGATGTGTCTCTTTAACCCTTCGTTGTTCTCCTCATCCTAGTGCTGTAGGGCAGAATGGCAGGGTGCAGCACTCAACAATTTAATGTAATTCTGGTAATGCTGAATTAAGGTCCCGTCTGACCGTGGTACTTGGAATGAACTCTTGCCAATGTGTACCATATGCTCCTTGTTGCAGTATGGAGTTTCAGACCCTTGTCATATTCTGCTTCTGCTGAGCAGGATAAAAGAAGGTGCTGCAGTCGGGAAGTACTGTCCTTTGTATCATATACTAAACTGAGGTTCTGTCTGTATGGGTAAGCAATAGGTCTGCTATAATAAACACCAGTGTGTAGCAGGTGCTCAACATGCTGTCCTGATGTACCTCATTCTTTTACTGTCTGGCTGCCTGTCACCATCCCAACCTGGTTCTCCTCATCTTTTATTGTCCTGACACAGTAAAGCAGCATAACGGATGTGGTGAGCTTGATATGCACTCCTTCAGGTATCATGTGGAACTAAGGTCCCATTTGACTTTATTGCTGGCAATCTAAATTAGCCACATGCTTTCTACTATGGAGCTGATGGTGCTCTTCTCATACGTATTGCTCATGCTTATCTCATCCTCATTCTCTGCAGAAGTATAAAGGATTTTTTGAGCTGCTGCTGTTTTCTGCTGGACAAGATATTAGACTGCTAACTTTTCTGACCAGTTTAGTGGTATCTCAAATGGATGACACTTACCTTTGGCCCTCTGGTGTTCACCTCCCATACTGTTTACTGGTATGCTTTCAGGCATTTTTTACTTGGGACATTGATTTTCTTTCATGAAGAGACAGCATTTTGCACATGCACAATTCTTAATCCCAAACCAGACTGGCTTTTACTAGCAATGTTATTATGTTGTGACATGTTTTTTGTACCAAATGAAGGTAACCAGTCACACAGATGTTCATTCACACTGCTGTTCATATTTATAACTGATAGTTATCTACAGAGACTCAAAAACCACTAAAACCATCATCCACAGGTTCATAGAAGATTACTAGGCTAAAGGCTTATGGGCCCTTATAAGCCTAGCCAGTATAACCTGATTTTACCCAAAATATGGTCCCTAGCAGCAAGAGGATGGCATGGATTTGTGCCTGTGGGTTGAGTATTTTACAGTTTTCCCATCCATAAGGGACATAGGCACTATCCCAAGTGTGAATTTGTGATACACCATCCATTGATATTGCATTTGAAGAGGGCCAGAAAAGGGCTCTGCTTAATGTGAATAGGAAGCCTGTTCCAAAGAAGGGGTAATCTTTGAGACATATATATGTCTCTGCAGCATGTTTTGTTTGAGTCACTGTCTAAGTTTTGATCCATCGATTGGGTGACCTTCATGCTGTTTGACTTGTGGATGAGTAGCAGCTCCATCAGGGCTGGATTTGTGAGTGCCTTGTAGGTCAGGCGTCGGTCACCCCTTAATAGTCTGTAGGAGACAGCTTTTAGTCTAGTCGCATAGGTCGTGTTGTTTGCACTCTGTATTTTCTTTGTGAGGAACCTATAAGGTCGCTCCAGCTGCTATAAATGCTTAGTCAAATACATGCAAAATGGTGTACTGTACTTTCATTATTGGTCTAATGAGGGCTGAGTACAGCAGAACTACAATTTCCTTGGATCTGGATGCCATACCTTTACTTAGAAGTTGTGCCACATAAGGATTTCCTCACCACTGTGGACATATGCCGGTCAAAATTCAGGCAACTATCTCTATGTGTACCTAGATCTCTCACCTCTGAGTCTACTGTAAGGGTTGTGCTATTGATGTAACTTGCAGGGGTATTTGACTTCCCAAATGGTATGAGAATGCATTTTTTTTTTTTTTGCATTTAGTTTTAGGCCATAGTTCTGGCAACAATCATTTGTCTGTTCTAGACCCTCCTGAAGGATAGCTACATTGTTAGGGGATTCAGTGATTGCCCCCAGCTTGTAGTTATCAGCAAACTTTGTCATCCAAAGGCCTTTCATATTTGCCTTGACTTCAGAGAAGAATATTCCAAACAGGAGTGGTCCCAGTGCTGAGCCGTGTGCACACCACTAGTAACTGGCCTCTTACTGAATCTGGATTCACCCACTTTAACCACATTTGTCCTGTCTGTGAGGCAATTGGGTATCCATCTGGTGACATAGCAGTTTATAGCCAAGTTTGTGAGATTATTTATAATACTGGTGTGGGGAGTTGTGTGAAATGCCTTGGCCAGGTCGGAGTAGGTGGTATGTACTGTTTTACCTTCATCCATGACCTTGGTGACTTTTGCAAAGAAATCCACCAGAATGAGTAGGCATGACCTGCCCTTGACAAAACTGAACTGGGTTGGGTCCAGTATTTGGAGGTCTCCTATGTCATTATTTATCAGGTCCACAATTATTCTTTCCATGGCCTTAATTGTAAGAGTAGACAAACGTATGGATCTGTAATTTCCTGGATCAGTAGATGGTCCCCCTTTATGCAGAGGGATGACTGTTGCTGTCCTCCACTGTATCGGGACAAAGCCAATCCAGAGGCTGTGGTTAAATAGAGATGCTAATAGGCCTGATAAGTCCTGATTTAAGCTGTTTAAGAGGCAACCTGGTATATTCTCAGGCCTCATTGAAGCTGTATTTTTAGCTTTAGAGAGCTTAGTGGCAAACTGTTCTTTGGTGATAATTGGCGATGGAGTGGTGGACGGTATTTCTTGAGGGAGAACTTGGGGTAATGGAGAGGTGAAATCTGAGCTGAATTTGTCAGCCAGCAGATTTGCTATGTCTTTTGGCTAAGTATAGTTGATGCTATCTACAACTAATTCCACATATTGTTGAGTGTTGCCCTTATGATTGCGGACATAACTGAAAAATACCTTCTGGTTATCCTTAGCTTTGAAGGCTATTTTTAACTCAATGTCTGCTTTCAGAGACTTGACTAGTTCCGTGATTTCCTTGTTTAAACCAATAAAGGACTTCTTGCTGTCTGTGTTGTGCGCATTCTCTCTTACTTCTCAACAGGATTTTCTTTCTTTTGTTTTACAATCTGTAAATATCAGGGGTCCACCAGGGTGGCATTTCAGTCTGGTACTGCTGTTTCTATGCAGCTGCTTATATGGTCACACAGTGCTTTTGTATAAGCCTCTGCATAGGTTTTTCATTTTCTGGGTTTAAGGGAGCTTGGAAACTAGGTGTGCCATTCCTTAATAGGGATTAATTTACCTTAGAGAAATTCTTTAAAGTTTTTGAGGTTAGGTGGGGGGACTAATCTTACCATAGTATTTCAAGAGAGACTGCTTTATGATCTGGTCTTACCAGTAAGGATATAACACTGGGGGGGGGGGGGTGCAACACTCTCACATATTTGTGAGTCCAGATCTAGGATATTTGTTCCCCTAGTGGGAGTACAGACTAGCTGTTCCAGAATATTTTAATTTACAAAGTCTAGAAATATTTGGGCCTGCATGTTAGTGGCCATGTATTCCACCCAATTAATGGACGGGGTAGTTGAAATTAACCAAGAGTGTGGTATTGGGCTGGATGGTGAGTGATTCTAGTAACTTAATTTATGGGTTTCCTGGTTCATAGTGAGGGACCTGTAGCTAGCAATATGGCAGTGGATTTTTCCTTTGGTTAGTTTAACATGGAGTAGTTCAAGCATGTCATATTGTTTGACCAGCATTGAGGTGTGCCTATCCTTTGTGTAGATAGGTGCACCTCCACCTTATGCTTTTTCATGTTCATTGGGTGGTCAGAATATATGAAAGGCGTTATAGCCATGCACTGCCAGAGTGTTTTTCGTGGCTTTGAACCATGTTTCAGGAACTGCACAGACATCAGCAGTCTCCGGGGTGAGGAGAGCTTCCAGGGTGTACGGTTTCATGTTGAGGCTCTTAGCATTAAGCAGTAACACCTTTGGCTTATCTGAGGAACTTTTGTTATTTTGGAATGTTTGTCTAGTTGGCAGTGCCTAAAAAAGGCACTATAGGGATGGATAGTGTTTTAGCCAATATTAGAAAGCCTAGAGGTGACAGGTGAAGACCATCCTGGCAAAGTAGCGTGGCCTATCAACCATGTCCTCCTAGGCTGACAAGTATTAGACCCCTTTGGAATGACACCAGTAGCTAAGCCAATTGTTAAAACTGATCATTTTCCACTGATATTGTGGCATTATCCTTGGAGACTGTAGAATGCTCCTCAATGCTAGGCTCAAACTTGCCTGTGACACATATTCTGAGAGTTCAGTCATGCCTCTCGTCATATAGTCCAAGGAGGTACATCTCAAGTCATTCGAGTCCACATGAGCTATGACTGAGTCATACTGGTACTTAGGGTTAGGTGACCTCAGTGTTCTCTTGATCTGGCGAATGCTGGCCCCTGATTGTAAACTTTCCCTTATCCAGCCTGGTAAGAGGGACATCATTATGTCTCACAATGGGGTCTCCTTTGACCAGAATATTGGATTGTGGAATGTTTCGTCTTATGGGCTTGGAAGTTGAGGTACAGTAAGATATGGCTTTGTGTTTCATGTTTGTGTACATGCACAGTTTCTGAGAGCTGCGCCTGAGAGACCGTTGAGATTTAGGTAAGTTGCATGTGATCACCTCTTCATATGTGGCCTGTGTGTGTAGTCCTTTATGGATGTGATCAGTGATTTGTATGAGTCGGTGACAACCTGTTTTTTGCTTTTTGTGTCTGTACGTGAGAATCTCGCCTCCAATGTCAATGTTTAACTATGTCTCTCACATACTGTATTTGTGTGTTTGAAAATTAAGTTGTTGTCAGTGTACATAAGACAATTGTTACAATGCCTTAGGATAACCGTATTCACCAAGCTGGATGTAGAGATATAGGGAAAGTACCTCTCCATGGTTGCAGGTTCTAATGAATATGTGAAAAGAATAGGGGAGGAGGGTGTTTGTAACTGAATTGAGGGAAGGGTGCTTATGTGGTGTAATCTGCAGCTAACCTAACCAGCGATGCTGCTCAGCTCCAAAATCAGATGCTCTCTGAGCAGCAATAGCCCTGGGTGCTATAATAAGGTAACTAGCACAGTAATCTTTCACAGCATAATGAAAATAGGCAATGTTTCCAGATGTTTGCGTCTGTACAGGACACTGGCACAGTGAGCAGCTCAGTGCAGATGTGCCAAATTTATGCCAGCAATGGAAATACAGAAAACTGACTTAAGCCTGCTGGCCAGTATGACTACACTTAGAGCCCTTTTGTTGCTTTTCAACTCAGATAGACCAGGTAAACACCTATTGCCACTAGATGAGTAATCCTAGTCCTCCTACTATAATAGCACAGTAAAGGAGTGTCAACAAACAAACTTAAAGAAACAGATGCAGCAGTGTACTTAAAACAGCTTATAAAAGTGTGATTATTCAATAAAAGTATTTTGCTTTGTTAAAGTGAGCCAAGAGACACTCAATTGTACAGACTTTATAAAGGCACTAAAATAAGATAAGCTGATTAATAAGCCCTCCAACCAATAAAACAGCTACATGCAGGAATCTATAGCGTTTCCCCAACCTATTCAGACCAGGCTTACATCTCAGTGCCACTAGATGGAAAATCCACTAACCTCTTGATGTAAAAACACAGAAATGTTCTTGCTAGTGTGTAAAAATACACCACTTTATGCAACAACTAGCTAGATAATGAATTCAGAGCAGGTAAATCAGTAGAACAGACGATGAGAGGCAAAATGCACTTTGTTTCAAAATAAGCACAATGAAAGGCAAATAAATAATTCAGGATATAAATAGCAGTATAGAAAGGGAGGAGCTTGTAAAGCTCAATTTACTGTAAGGGTGGGCAGCTTAAAATCACCAAGTTTAAAAAGCAGATCAAGTAATGGAAGGGTGGGTGAGAAAAATAACCAGCAGGGAGTCACCAACAGTGCTTGTAGTTTTTGCAGGCTTGGAGTCTCATCAGAAAAGACAAAAGCCCAGCAATTCCATGTGTATTTAAGTATCACTCAAGAAACAAATTAACCAATGAAAACAACACGTGAAATGTACAACCTAGATAATTTGTGTTTGGAGGCATGCGTGAATGAGCGTGCCTTCATTGAAGGTTGTGCGTCAGGGCATGTAAAAATCCATTACCAAACATTAGCGGACCGGAGTTCCGCTGTGGCGACCCCTAACTGGGATAAGCCGAAAGACACAACAACAACAAGAGCAAAAACACCAGGTTAAGCAGATTTCTTCAAACAGAAAACAAAATGGAGCAGGTAAAATAGAAAGCAGCCCTATCATTTTAAGCAACTCACAGAGAAAAAAATATAGGGTTACTTTCTTAGCCCAGCAGGTAGTCACCAACAGTACTTGTAGATTTTGCAGGCTTGGAGTCTTAGCAGAAAATACCACTCTGACAGACAGCAGTTATGTAATAAGTGTGTTACAATTACCAGTGTGTAGTTAGTGCTCCTCATCTGAGCCTGAAGGTTGTCTTCTTTTTTTCCGTGAGCATGTAAATACTCATTCTATCCTGGTTCTTTACATATTTGGCCAAGCTTAGTGCTGCACATCAGCATAAGGTGGGGGCACATCTGCTGAACTGTTAATCTGTGCCATTTTGATGGTGTCTCTTCATACATCCTATTCCTGTTGAACAGGAAGAAGGGCATTGCAGTCTTTAAGTGCAATCCTTTGGTGAATATGTTCATCTAAGTTCCAAATGTCCATGGAGTACATCAATCCATTTGTGTGAAAGTGAAGAACTGCAGTAAAAGAAAACTCCTTAAACTTCACATTTTTACAACTGGGGGTATCAACTTGCAACAATTCACATACCAAAATAAATGAATTCCGTCCTGCACATACTATTACAAAGGTTGCTTCTCTCAAGAGTGGTGTATGTCCAGTGGCCAGTATATTAAAGGTAGGAGGGTTCTGAGGGGCAACCCCCCATGTCAAAAGGTTCATGTTCAATAAATAAACCTTCTAAACCATTGTTGTGTGTTGTATCCGCTTGTAAGGTTATTTAAAGTTGTAAAATGCATGTACAGAATGAGACTGATGCTTTGTAATGGAAGCTGTCAGTGCAAATGAGATGAGATAGAAACAATATCTTCCCACTGGAATCCTTCAGGACTTAGTGTTAGGACCACTGTTATTTTGCCTCTTGTTCTTGTATAAACAGAGTTAATAACACTTAGCAAATACTATGATAACTGCAAAATTGGTACTATAATTACAGATACAAAGGATGCAAAAATATTTCAAAGTAGTTTGAAGAAAATCAATATTTGGGACAATATCAACAGTTTGTCTTGGATTCAGTACAAGTATTGTAAAATTTGAAAAAAAAAAGATACATACTTTTGGCTTAAAATTAGAGGGCAGGCAGTTAAGAAATTAATTATTTACAAATTGTGGAAGTAGTTGAGAAGTCTAGGTTCTCTTACCAGAACTGCCAGAAAAGACTGCTCTGTAAACATTTGTGATTTTCTTGACTTTATCCACCATTCCCGTATTGTATTTGCAAACCCATTGGCTTTTGAGTTGGCTGCCTCCTATGTAAATTTGACTTCAGAAGCCCCTCCCACGCATCTCATTTACTCCTACTGATGATCACTGCAAGATCATACTATGAAGGTCTTCTACAAACGGAGTAAAGTGCAAGTCACCTTCTCTTTCATATCGTCCCACTTATTAATTGTATATTGCAGTAACTACAACTTTTAACCACATTTTAAAATCTCTGACTAGTACCAGTAGCTATTACTATCCATATATCTCTGCTTTTGGGAGGTATGTTACAGTCCTATAGAGTAGCTGAAGACAAACATAACACTTTTTATGTATTTATTTATTTATTTTTATTTTTACAAGGAAAACCTTATTAAAAAGTACCACTTTAGCAGACATTTAACAGCAGCAAAATTAGGTTTTTATTACAAATGCACAATTATCAAAGTTAGATTTTTACACAGGAATGATCTTACTTCAGATCAAATATGGATATTCTTTGAGAAAACTTTAAAAAACATGATTGATGATGACTCCTCATGCAGTGTAAGAACTGCTAATGCTCCTATAAAAGTCATTCATACTTGATGTGACCCTAAATGTCTATGAGAGATGTAAGGATATCCAGATTACTGAGGCTGAACTGTCAGCAGCAGCCCCCACCCTGTGAAGTGTATGCACACACATACCACTGCAATTGTATAGGTTCTGCAAGTTATGCTCACAAAAACCTTAACTATATTTGAAGAAGCCATAAGCTAAGACCACAACTTCATACTTTTAATATGTCACACTAACTTCCTGCTGACTACAATAAATCTAACAATCATATCATGGTTGAGGGGAGAGTACTTAGCAACCAAATACCCGGAGTTAGCAGAGCCAAACTGCAAATAAAAGCATATAAGACAGATAATTGCAACCTGGTAACAAAAAAATGTAACTGGTGACTCTGCAGTGCATAAAACAAGCACATATCCCACTGGATTGTATAAGGAAGATGGGAGCAGTGTCATACCTGTCTGGGGCCAATGTTAGGGACATTTCAATTAGATGAAAATTAATTTAAGCCAAATATAACTGTTCACATTGAGTGAAGAAGTCTAAGTAGGCCCTTCCTTTTTGACAACAAACTATAGTGGATTATCAAACATCCTAGCTAGCATGGGAGGAATAGATGTTTTTAGTGAAATCATCCTATCATCACATAATGGCACTTGAATATCGCCACAAAATGTTAGTATTCAGTGAGTGGCTAAAACATGGTGCCACTGTCAGAGGATTCAGTGTTTGTCAGCTTGGAGCGAAACGTGTAACCAGAAATTATTTATAGACATTGGGCTTCACCTTTTTTCCTGGGAAGTACATTTAATGAATATAGAGGCTTTTTGGACCCCCTTCAAATTATAGTGCAAAACAACTGAAATATACATAATGTTGAAATATCAGAGAATACCATGGCTTTGCTAAATGCTAGAAGTCCCAAAAAATATATATGTACCAAGGCAGTAAAGGTCCCGAACGTAAAACACAAACTGGAACTAGCAAAAACAATCCAGGACCACCAGGACTTCAGACAAAAACGGATCCTTTATTAAAATGTAAGCGCTTTCATGCCCACAACACGGCACTTCATCAGACATAAAACGAACCACAAGCTCAATATATACCATAATCAATTAAACTCGATCAGTATAAATCATTAGATAATTAATATGTTCCTTTAATAAAGGTTTTAAAGGTACAAATGTATTTAATCCAGGGGTTCTATGTGCTTGTAGCTTCATTATCCACCTACTCTCAGATTTCTCTATAATATTGTTTAAATCTCCACGTCTTTTACTAAAATTAAAACACTGTAATACTAAAAACTCAAAAGAATGATCACCAAAACTATGGATATGTTTACGTAAAGCACTATTCATGTCATGATTTCTTATATATCCAACATGCTCTAAAATTCTTTCTTTTAACATCCTAGTTGTTTTACCAATATAAAAGCTTTCACACTTTGTGCAGGAAGCAAGATACACCAAACATTTCGTAGTGCAATCTGCATAAAATCTAGGAATGAAAGTAAACCCATTATATGGGTGTGCAAATGTCTTTATATCTGATATATATTGACACGCTAAACAATTCCTACATTTAAATGTCCCTTTTTTGTCAGACATAGAAACAGCATTCGTCCTTTTACCATAACAAAGTTGTCTTTTAAGAGAAATCCCATTTTTAAAACAGAAATGAGGTTCATCTCCTACAACATCATAAATGGCATTATCAGATGTCAATATAGGCCAATTCCTACGTATAACATCACATACAATTCCCACATCACTTGAAAAAGTAATAACAGGTCTCAAAAATCATTTTTATATTTACTAGAGGATGTAAATGAAGCATGTCTACTAGAAAAGTAAGGTCTAGTTGACCCAGTCCTAGCTACAGATGTTTCTCTCAATGCAAGGTCCACCTCACTATCTGAGTATCCACGTATTAAAAATTCAGTCTTCATGGTGCTGAGTGTCCCTGAATCTATCATTATCAGTTTCATCTAGAGGCCCTACAAACTTGATTTTTAGTTATATTCTTAAAGACATGGGAAGGATGCATACTACTACAGTGGAGCAATGTATTTCTCCTACAAGGCTTCCTGTACAGAGAACTCTGTAGACTTTCGCCATCTTTAAATAGATGAACATCTAAAAAAATTATCTCAGTTTCATGGACATTAAGGCTGAATCTTAAAAACTCTGTAGTAGACTCTAGGTAGGAAATAAAATTTTCCAGTTCCACAATAGTCCCATCCCATAAAAGGAAAATATTGTCCACAAACCTCCTAAAAATTTTAAATAGGGACGAAATTCATGTTCAACAAAAACAAATTCATCTTCCCAATTAGCCATTACTAGATTGGCGTAGCTATTGGCACAAGAAGCGCCCATAGCCATGCCAATCTTCTGCAAATAAATGCCAGCCATTGTCAAACAAAAACATGTTATTTTCAAGGATGAGATCCAACAATGTACAAAAATGAAATATCATATCATGTGAAAATTCACTATGCTTATGAAGAAAAAGTCTAACTGCTTCAACGCCTTCCATATTTGGAATAACTGTAAAAAGTGTATTAATATCCAACGTAACTAGTAGAAAACTAGAGACATCATGCATAGAGCAAAAATCATATAGATCAGTTAAAAAATGTGAAGTATCACGTAGGATAGTACCCACTCTATCAACTGAACCTCTAAGCTTATGTTCTACATATATTGAAAGAGGTTCAGTAAGCCATCCGTTTCCTGTAACAATGGGTCGTAATGGAGGATCTAAACTATTCTTATGAATTTTCGGTAACCCGTATATCAGAGGAAGGGGGGGGGGGTGCTCAACACTAAAATAATTATACAGGTCAAAATCTATTAACCTGTTCATTAACAAATCATATAACTCATCACGAACATGCTGAATAAGTCTGTCTAATGAAGCAGACTGTAATTTAGCATAAACAAGTTCATCTGATAACATTGTAAACATTTTATCATCATAAACATTTTATCATCATAAACATTCTTGTCAAAAACCACAATCCCTCCTCCTTTATCAGCAGGTCTAATCTGTAGGGTAACTTCTTCTTTTAAAGCTTTCAAAGCTCTATATTCAACTGCTGTTAAATTCGTAAAATTATTTTTCTAATTTTTATTACCCACGGGTTCCCTATTCAAAATTAACAGATCACGTTCACACTTATTCAAAAACAACTCAATAGAAGGTGAAAGGGTAGGACAAAAAGTGCTAGGTTTCTCATAAAGACACGAACTGGTGTTTATCATTAGGATAAATAATTTTTAACATCAAATTACGAGCAAATAGTCTGAGTTCAAACATAGTGTCAGGGGGGAGTACTTAGTAACCAAATACCCGGAGTTAGCAAAGAACCAAACTGCAAATAAAAGCATATAAGACAGATAATTGCAACCTGGTAACAAAAAAATGTAACTGGTGACTCTGCAGTGCATAAAATAAGCACATATCTCACTGGATTGTATAAGGAAGATAGGAGCGGTGTCATGCCTGCCTGTGGCCAATATTAGGGACATTTCAATGAGATGAAAATTAATTTAAGCCAAATATAACTATTGTTCACATTGAGTGAAGAAATCTAAGTAGGTCCTTCCTTTTTGACAACAAACTATAGTGGATTATCAAACATCCTAGCTAGCATGGGAGGAATAGATGTTTTTAGTGAAAACATCCTATCATCACATAATGGCACTTGTATATCATCACAAAATGTTAGCATTCAGTGAGTGGCTAAAACATGGTGCCACTGTCAGAGGATTCAGGGTTTGTCAGCTTGGAGCGAAATGTGCAACCAGAAATTATTTATAGCCAGTGGGCTTCACTTTTTTTCCTGGGAAGTACATTTAATGAATATAGAGGCTTTTTGGACCCCCCTTCAAATTATACTGCAAAACAACTGAAATATACATAATGTTAAAATATGAATTGTACATAATGTTAAAATATCAGATAATAAATACCGTGGCTTTGCTAAATGCTAGAAGTCTCAATAAAATGGATGATGTAGAAGCTGCAGCTTTACTGAGACCTGGCTTAAAGGTCCAAAATGAATACCTCAAATTCTAAAGTATAGCTTCTGTCATTGTTGCAGATCTTATGAGATAGGGGTAGGTATTTCAGTCTTTATAAAAGAACTCCTAAAAGCCAGTGGTCAAAAAAATAACATAGGGGTAGAATATGCTTATACAGTAACTTACATGAGTGTTACTGAATATAATAGTATATGAGCCAACAGCACACTGTGTATGTCTGCTGCAGATAATAAGGAATGTTAAGTTGTCTATCTCGCCTTCATTCTTGCTGGATGGGTTCGGAGCCGACCTCGGCTCCGACTCGGCCACTCTAAAAGCTCGAGAGTTGGTTCCACCGGCTCGAGGCTCCCCCTATATCCCACAATGCTAGGCGTGAGTTACCCCAGATCTCGTTTGCCGCTACAGCGATCGAGGTGTGTTTTCTACCGGCTCCAGGTTAGTGAAAGTTAGACTAGTTTAAATTCTTTAGACTTAGGCTAGCTTAGTGTATTTTTCTCCCTTTAGTGTAGTGGACTTATTATCCCTTCTACCTTTTATCCAGCCCCCTTTTTTTCTAAAGAACTTGTAGTTCTTTTCCCTAAGGCCTTCGGGCCCTTTCTTCCCTATCCTTAGGGTGTGTATGTGTTT
This sequence comes from Protopterus annectens, assembly GCF_019279795.1. Classification (NCBI taxonomy): domain Eukaryota; kingdom Metazoa; phylum Chordata; order Ceratodontiformes; family Protopteridae; genus Protopterus; species Protopterus annectens. The sequence continues at coordinate 807,000,866 of NC_056731.1, read as the reverse complement.
AATTAGGGAGTTTTATTTAACTTACCTTTAGTTTAAATAATTCCCTTTGAACCCTATCAGTGTAATCTGTGTGTGTGTGTTTTCTGTGTGTGATTACACTTCGGTTCCTTGAATATGTCCAAGGATACAAAGGTCTCAGGCTTCAAGAAGTGTGACTCGTGCTGTCAGAAAATGTCTCTGACAGACGGTCACACTTCTTGTGTGTATTGCCTGGGACCTTTACACCTGCAGGACTCTTGTGCTGTATGCCATGGCTTCAGCCCTAGAGTCCTGCAGGAGAGAAAAAATAAACTCATTTTGAGGGGTTTAATTAAGCCTGAAGGTTCCCTTTCTGTGTCATCGGGGAAACCTAAGGCTTCTAAGACCTCGGCTCCAGCTTCAGAGTCGAGGCCTAAGGCTTCGAAGCCTACTGCTTCATCGGCTCTGGCTGGAGCCGATGAGTCTTTGACTGCAGTATCCGTGGTTTCCTCGGCTCCGGCCGGAGCCGAGGCATTAGAGATTCCTGGGTCGGCTCCGATCAGACCATCGGAGCCGACATCTAGAAAGAGATCGAGGTCACCGTCCCTTGGCTCTGTTCATTCGGCTCCAGCGTCTCCCCTGCTGTCTGAATGGAGCCATAGATCTCACTCCTCCAGGTCATCGAGGCTCTCAGATCACGACCTCCAGAGGGTAGTGAGTAGACTTTTGAAGTCCGAGGCACTGGCCCAAATGCTCCAGAGTCCGACTCATCAGTCGATGCCTCAACTTGTTCCAATAAATATTCCTCCTCCGACTCCTTTGAGCTTGGAGCCGGGGCGTCTTGGGACCGAGACTGTGGTAGTGTCGGAGCCGATACATTTGTCTTCGGCTCCGTCGTCGGCTCCGATTTCTTCTTTTGAAGAATCTCGGTGCCGGGCTTCCCTCGTCGGCTCCGAGGGGGTGAGTGGCATCGGACCATTGTCCGACCCCCCTCTCCCTCTCGGTGCTTCGGCGCTGGTGAGTTCGGCTCCGACATCGGCCTCGGAGCCATCTCTGTCGGTGCCGAGGGAGGTTCTCAGCTTCTCGGAGCGGGGACCTCTGGCTCTGCCTGACAGGGGTGCATTCGAGGTCATGCGGAGTGTGTTGGAACCTTGTTCGACTCCACAGTCGGCTCCGTCCGCCCCTCCCACTTCGGTGCCTTTGGTTATGTCGACTCACTCCCTCATCCCAGACCGCAGAGAGCAAGCTCCTCAAGAATCCCCTGTGGGGATCTCATCCTCTTCCGAGGCCTCTCCTGAATTGGCAGGGGAGCCCCCTAGGAAGAGAAAGTGTAAGAGGAAGCACATAGACTCACCTGAGTCTGTCACCTCTGACACAGATTTAGAGGATTCTGAGGGTTCCCCACGTTCCCCTTCTGAAGATGTCTCTTTCGCAGACATTCTAGAGATCCTGAAACAGAGGGGAAATTGGCCAGCCCTTAACCCTTCGGAGGATGAATCTGTGTATCTTGAGGCGTTTGGCTCTCGCCCTTCCACCTCCTGGGTGTCCCCCCCCTTTGATCCCCTCATGCAGGTGGTTGCAAAGAAGGCCTGGACGGCTCCTGATTCAGTGGACCCTACCCCCAGGAGACCCTCCAAATTTATAACAGCACCAACTGACAAGCAATTTCTCACAAAAGGTGTTTCTGTGGATGCTATGGTGGTAGCTGCTGCCGCCAAGAAGGAACTAGCTGATCCTTCAGTGCCTGTTCATCCCCGTAACAAAGAATCTAGGTCTATGGACAGGTACGGAAGCGGATGTTCTCGTCAGCGACCTTTGCTATGCGTTCGCTGAACTACCTATGCCATTTTACTCGTCTTCAAAGAGACTTGATCAAAGAAGCGAGTGACATGTTGAAGGATCCTACGGCTGCAGGTTTTCAAGACAAGATGAACACTCAGCTGGCTACCCTGAACTCCATAGCTAACTCCTCCATGCGCCTCCTTTCTTATGCGGCTGATGGAGCGAGCAGGGCCGCAGGGACAGGTGTGGCCTTACGCAGGCATGCCTGGATGCGGCTATGCAACTTTGCGGACCCCTTTAAAACGTCTTTCACTAATTCCCTGTTTGATGGATCATCTCTTTTTGGTCCTCAAGTGAAAGAAACCTTGACTAGGTGCGAGACAGATGGCAAGACTTTCTGCCGTCGGAGTCCATTTTTCTACTCCTTCTAGGCCTTACCCCAAAGGCCAGAAAAGTGGGAAAATGTGGTTCCGCAAACAATCTCAAGGGACTTCGCCTGACGCACAAAGTCGGTTCCCGCCAGAGGCAGAGGTGGGAACAGCAATGGTAGACGCCGCCCTAGACCCAGGGGGGGGGTCCGCAGAACCAGGGCAATCGGGAAGTCTTCTCTGATAAGCCCTTTCAGCATCCCTGAGGTGTTGCCCACCTTCGGAGGCAGTCGGGGAAGATTGTCACTGTACCCAGAAGCCTGGCTATCCCTGACTCAAGACAAATGGGTACAGTCCATCATTTCGAAGGCTATTCCATTCCCTTCGTTAGCATTCCAAACCAATCAAAAAATCCCTTCCAGATGTTCCACCGCTCAAAGGGATCTTGCAGCTTTGGAAATTTCAAAGCTGCTTGCAAAAGAGCAATTCAGCCAGTTCCAGCAGACCAGCAAGGATCCGGAATCTACTCCAGGTTCTTTTTAGTTCCAAAGAAAACAGGGGACTGGAGACCAATTTTGGATCTCAGTATCTTGAACAAGCCAGTCAAGAAAACAAGATTTCGGATGGTCACGCTGCAGTCCATCCTTCCCCTTTTGGGAAAGGGAAACTGGATGTGCTCTATAGACCTTCAGGATGCGTACTATCACATAAAAATGAACAGACGCTCCAGAAGATTCCTCCGCTTCAGGCTCGGAACCAGTCATTTTCAATTCAGGGCCCTGCCCTTTGGTCTCACCACTGCCCCCCGGGTGTTTACCAAATGCATGACAGTGGTAGCTTCTCACCTGAGACGTCAAGGATTCCAGGTGTTTCCATATTTGGACGACTGGCTCCTCACAGCTCCCACCAAGCATCTTCTCCTAATGGCCAGGGACTACACCTTTCGCATTTGTCAAAAGTTAGGCATTTCAATAAATTGCGAAAAGTCTGTTTTGTCGCCTTATATTACCTTCATAGGCGCAAATCTAGACACAGTCAACATGTCTGCGAGACTAACACATCAGAGAATAGCAGACATACACAAACTGGTCTCACTCCTCTTCAGCAGCAACAGAGTCAAAGCCAGGTTAGTTCTGAAAGTGTTGGGGATTATGGCGGCTGCCATACCTCTGCTTCCATTAGCCAGGTTCCACATGAGAATCCTTCAATGGATGCTCTTCACGCAATGGTCATACCAGCAACATCCGATGTCCCACACCATTATGATTACGCAGACATGCAGGAATCGTCTTCTGTGGTGGATGTCTTCCCCTCAGCTCTTATTGGGAAGACCCTTTGTCCCTTCCCCTCCGGTTGCTACTCTGACAACGGACGCCTCCCTGATCGGGTGGGGGGGGCATTATCAGGGCAGAACTGTCCAGGGCACATGGCAACCACACGAATGCCACTTGCACATAAATGTTCTAGAGATGAGAGCAGTGCTTTTAGCGTTGCAAGCCCTTCAAGACTCTCTTCCCTTGGGAACGATAGCAATCCAGACGGACAATATGTCTGTAGTATGGTATATCAACAAACAAGGCGGAACCAGGTCCTACCCCCTGTGTCGAGAAGCACTCAGACTGTGGCAATGGGCGATTTCTTCTCAGTGGTTTCTGATAGCAACGCACATCCCCGGGAAGTCCAATCAAATCGCGGACAAGTTGAGCAAAGCTATCCTCATGCCTCACGAGTGGTCTCTGAAAGACTCTGTTGTGAGAGAAATTTTTCTCAAGTGGGGTCAGCCTTGCTGCGACCTTTTTGCTACTTCCCAAAACAGCAAGTGCAGAGATTTTTTCACCCTATTCCCTCTACCAGGTCAGCCCAGCAGAGACGCTCTAGTCCAAGTTTGGCCCCGGGGACTTCTGTATGCATTTCCTCCCTTCCCACTAATCTCTCAAGTGATACAGAAAGCTATCGCTCAGAAGGCCTCGTTGATCCTCATTGCTCCTTACTGGCCTCGACAGGTTTGGTTCCCCTTTCTACATCAATTTCTGTTGGAGCGACCTTGGCATCTGGATCTAGTTCCAGATCTTTTGATCCATCAGTCGGGTCAGTTTCATCGCTCCCTTCCCTCTCTGAACCTCACTGCTTGGTTCCTCCAATTCCAACCTTAGCCAGGCTTCCTCAAATATCTCACTCTGTCCGAGATATTTTGATAGCTTCCCATAAATCTTCCACTAGAAAGATTTATTTGAGTAAGTGAAAACTTTTCGCCTATTGGGCTCAAGGAAGGGACATAGATCCTTTCACTGCTTCCATCCAAATGGTCCTTGATTTTCTAGCTGAACTCTTCCATGCAGGTTCATCTCCTTCTACTCTTAAAGTTCAATTGGCAGCTATTTCTAACTTTCATGTGAGCATTTCAGAGTCTGCCATCATGTCCCACAAGCTTTGCAAAGCCTTTTTGAAGGGAGTTTTTCTACTCAGACCTCCGATAAGAAATCCTCCTCCTCCTTGGGACCTAAATTTAGTTCTCAATTCTTTGATTCTCTCCCCTTTCGAACCTGCAGCCTCCTGTTCTTTAAAATTGCTATCATGGAAGACTCTCTTTCTGGTAGCTATTACTTCAGCTAGAAGAGTTTCAGAACTTCATGCACTCAGCTGTCTACCTCCTTATCTGTTGTTCCATAAGGACAGGGTATCTTTACGAACCAACCCATCATTTTACCTAAGATAGCCTCGGCGTCTAACCTAAATCAAAGCATTGACCTCCCGGTGTTTTTTCCAGAATATTCTAACAGGTCTGAACAAAAATTGCATTGGCTAGATGTTCATCGTCAGTTAAGGTACTATTTGGATAGAACCAAACAATTCAGAAAATCTGACCAGCTGTTTGTCTCTTATGCAGAAGGCAGAAAGGGACTTTCAGTTTCAAAGGTATCATTATCCAGATGGCTAACATCTCTGATTTCCCTTGTTTATGAAATTAGACACCAAAAGCTGCCTAACAAACCTAAAGCCCATTCTACCAGAGCTTTGGCTACTTCTATAGCCTTCCAAGACAGACTGCCTATTGACACCATTTGTGCAGCGGCTACTTGGGCTACTCCTCACACTTTCATTTCTCATTATAAGTTGGATTTAGCCTCTAGGCATAGAGCTAACTTTGGTTCCACTGTTCTCAAGAGTCTGTTCCGTTAGGCCACCCGGGACAAGGTGCTAGGGACGGTCCCATCCAGCAAGAATGAAGGCGAGATAGACAACTTAACATATAGAAGTTATGTTCTTACCATAACGTTCCATGTTAGTTGTCTTCTTCTCGCCTTCTTCTTGCGTCCCACCCTCCTTCCCCCTGGCCTGGACAGACCTAGAGGAGTTTGATTGTGACCTCTCTTTCTACCACCTCTTTACTTTAGGTATATGCTGCTGTGCATATTTTCCTGGATCAGGATGTCGGTCACCCTTCTCTTCTCCCTGGTTTATAGAGGTGGACTTTGTTTATAGTTATTCTATTGCTATTATAAGCTGGGCCTAGCTTACAAACGAGATCTGAGGTAACTCACGCCTAGCATTGTGGGATATAGGGGAGCCTCGAGCCGGTGGAACCAACTCTCGAGCTTTTAGAGTGGCAGTCGGGCCGAGGTCGGCTCCGAACCCATCCAGCAAGAAGAAGGCGAGAAGAAGACAACTAACATGGAACGTTATGGTAAGAACATAACTTCTATTTTTGTCACTAAGCTCCAAGAAGGACAAATCAACGAAAATACAGTACGTATGAGGGATTTAAGCTTTCCAAACACAAACTGTGTAAAATAGTGTCAAATAAAATGTCCAAAATCATAACTGAGTATGTTAAAACAATAAAGAACTGTTAGTATGAAATCCAGCTAGGAATATCAATACCTTACATATCTTACTGACCAACCTGTGATCTTTCTAATGGTTTTGCTTTACATATTTAACACGGGTTCATGTCAAACCAACGGCATGCAAAATAACGAAAGTCACTACATCGAAACGAAACCATCAACAGTACATTTATACGTAAGTACAGTGCTAACATGGGTCCTGCAAGGGAGAAGTAGTATGGGTACAGTATCATATCATATCCTTTACTTCCCCCTTGCAGGACCCATGTTAGCACTGTACTTGCGTATAAATGTACTGTCGATGTTTTGAACTGTCGATGGTTTCGTTTCGATGTAGTGACTTTCGTTATTTTGCATGTCGTTGGTTTGACATGAACCCATTTAACACACATTATACCAACATCTTTAATTTAAGACTAAAATCAAATGTAGTCCTAAATGAATCACCCTTCCTAACATTTACCGTTGAAACTCATGCTGCAACAAAAACACATTTATGAATCAAATACTCTCTTCAGTGCCCCTAAAGAGTATTCTACCATATTATTAACTCATTCATGAGCACATACAAGTAAATACAACAAAAAGCCTCTGGCGAAATCATAGAATCAGTAATACATGCAAAAGGAAAGGAAAAACCTTATAGCTTTCAAAAAGTAACATAGAACTACACTGCAATATTTTGCATTTAGCTTGAGTGTTTTCAGTACACAAGATATGTGCACATAAAACCTTCTCAAGCTAAATGCTAAAAAAATACAGTTTAGTAATGTTGGACAAAAAGTCTGTTTCTTACTCATATGTTGTAAGCAGTAAGCAGTAGTACTGTTCAGACAGATACAGTCGGAAGTGATCTGGGTACTTATGGGGATAAGCACCACTACATTATATAAAACAGAGTGTAAAAACAAAAAAGCAACCAGCCAGTAACCAAGAGTAGTTTATTATTCTCTAACGTCTCAGCCAAAAGCCTTCAAGGAATAAACTCATTCAGTCACCATATTTCTAGCATAGTCAGGAAATAATTTTGTCTGACCCAGTTAAGATCCAAAGAAGTTATCTTATCACTGTACTCTGTCCTCATAATACCCAATGTTAAGTTGTCTATCTCGCCTTCATTCTTGCTGGATGGGTTCGGAGCCGATCCTCGGCTCCGACTCGGCCAATACTAAAGCTCGAGAGCTAATTCCACTGGCTCGAGGCTCCCCTATATCCCACAATGCTAGGCAGTAACTACTCAGATCTCGTTTGCCGCTTAGCTGACGAGGTGCTTCTTCTACCGGCTCTGGCAGGTTAGTAAGTTTTCTGATTAGAAACTTCTATTTCAACCCCTAAATTTTGTTCCTTTAACCATAGATGTTAAGTTGTCTATCTCGCATTCATTCTTGCTGGATGGGTTCGGAGCCGACCTCGGCTCCGACTCGGCCACTCTAAAAGCTCGAGAGTTGGTTCCACCGGCTCGAGGCTCCCCTTATATCCCACAATGCTAGGCGAGAGTTACCTCAGATCTCGTTTGCCGCTACAGCATCGAGGTGTTGGTTTTTCTGCCGGCTTGTTGGTAAGTGTAATTTTGGTAAAATTAGATCACTTAAAACCCTATATTTTTTAGTTTAAATATATTTCCCTTAGTGTAGTGGGTTTTTCTACTCCGGTTTTCCGGAAAATCCCAATTTTTTTCCCAAGAACTTTTAAAGTTCTCTCTCGGGCCTTCTGGCCTTTCTCCATCCCCTAGTTGTGTGTGTGTGTTACTCTTGGTAAACTTTAGTTAATTGTTTATTTTTGAGTTTTAAAAGTAGATTAGTGTAATCAGTGTGTCTGTTGAGTGTGTGTGATTACACTTTTGTTTAGGATGTCTAAAGACACAAAGGTCTCAGGCTTCAAGAAGTGTGATGCGTGCTGTCAGAAAATGTCTCTGACAGACGGTCACACTTCTTGTGTCTATTGCCTGGGGCCTTTGCACCTGCAGGACTCCTGTGCTGTATGCCACGGCTTCAGCCCCAGGGTCCTGCAGGAAAGAAAAAATAAGTTGATCCTGAGGGGTCTTCTTAAGCCGGAGGATTCCCTTTCTGTCTCTGGGAAGCCCTCCAAGGCTTCTAGGTCCTCGGCTCCAGCAACTGAGCCGAGACCTAAGGCTTCTAAACCTCCGCCTACATCGGCTCCGGCTGGAGCCGATGAGTCTCAGTCCACAGTTTCTGTGGTTCCCTCGGCTCCGGCTGGAGCCGAGGTAATAGAGGTTCCTGTGTCGGCTCTGTCCAGATCTTCGGAACCGACATCGAGGAAGAGGTCCAGGTCACCGTCCCTTGGCTCCGTTCATTCGGCTCCAGGATCTCCCCTGCTGTCTGAACGGAGCCATAAATCTCATTCCTCGAGGTCATCGAGGCTATGGGATCATGACCTTCAGAGGGTAGTGAGTCGACTTCTTAAGTCCGAGGCACTAGCCCAGATGCTTCAGAGCCCGACTCATCAGTCGATGCCTGCCCTTGTCCATCAATATATTCCTCCTCCGACTCCGTTGAGCTCGGAGCCGGGTCGTGTCGGAACCGAGACTGTGGTAGCGTCGGAGCCGATACAATTGTCTTCGGCTCCATCGTCGGCTCCGATTTCTTCCTTAGAAGAATCTCGGCGCCGGACTTCCATCGTCGGCTCCGAGGGGGTGAGTGGCATCGGACCCTTGTCCGACCCCGCTCTTCCTCCGGAGCTTGGCGCTGGTGAGTTCGGCTCGACATCGGCCTCGGAGCCATCACTGTCGGTGCCGAGGGGTTCTCAGCTTCTCGGAGCGGGGACCTCTGGCTTTGCCTGACAGGGGTGCTTCGAGGTCATGCGGAGTGTGTTAGAGCCTGGCTCTACCCACAGTCGGCGCCGCCCCTCCCTCACGGTGCCTCAGGTCAAGTCGACTCACTCCCTCATCCCGGACCGCAGAGAGCCAGCTCCTCAGGAACCCCCTGTGGGGATCTCATCCTCTTCCGAGGCCTCTCCTGATTTGGCAGAAGAGCCCCCTCGGAAGAGGAAGTGTAAGAGGAAACACATTGACTCACCTGAGTCAATCACATCTGATACAGATTTAGATGATTCCGAGGGTTCCCCCCGTTCCCCTTCTGAAGATGTCTCTTTTGCAGACATTCTAGAGATCCTGAAGCTGAGGGGAAATTGGCCAGCCCTTAACCCTTAGGAGGATGAATCTGTATATCTTGAGGCGTTTGGCTCTCGCCCTTCCACCTCCTGGGTGTCCCCCCCCTTTGACCCCCTCATGCAGGTGGTTGCTAAAAAGGCATGGACGGCTCCTGATTCAGTAGATCCCACTCCCAGGAGACCCTCCAAATTCATAACGGCACCAGCAGACAAGCAGTTCTTGACAAAAGGAGTTTCTGTGGATGCTATGGTGGTAGCTGCTGCCACTAAGAAGGAACTAGCTGATCCTTCAGTACCTGTCCATCCACCTAACAAGGAATCTAGGTCCATGGACAGGTACGGGAAGCGGATGTTTTCGTCAGCGACATTTACTATGCGTTCGCTGAACTACCTGTGCCATTTCACTCGTCTTCAAAGAGACTTGATTAAAGAAGCGAGTGACATGTTGAAGGATCCTACAGCTGTGGGTTTTCAAGATAAAATGAACACTCAGCTGGCTACCCTTAACTCCATAGCCAACTCCTCCATGCGCCTCCTTTCTTATGCGGCTGATGGAGCGAGTAGGGCCGCAGGGACAGGTGTGGCCTTACGTAGGCATGCCTGGATGCGGCTATGCAATTTTGCGGACCCCTTCAAGACATCTTTAACTAACTCCCCGTTTGATGGATCATCTCTCTTTGGTCCTCAAGTGAAAGAAACCTTGACTAGGTGCGAGACTGATGGCAAGACTCTTTCTGCCATCGGAGTCCGTTTTTCTACTCCTTCTAGGCCTTACCCCAAAGGCCAGAAAAGTGGGAAAATGTGGTTCCGTAAACAAAATCAAGGGACTTCGCCTGACGCACAAAGTCGTTACCCCGCCAGAGGCAGAGGCGGGAATAACAATGGTAGACGTTGCCCTCGAGGCAGGGGGGCTCCGCAGAACCAGGGCAATCGAGAAGCCTTCTCTGATAAGCCCTTTCAGCATCCCTGAGGTGTTGCCCGGCTGCCCACCTTCGAGGCAGTCGGGAAGGTTGTCACTGTACCCAAAAGCCTGGCTATCCCTGACTCAAGACAAATGGGTACAGTCTATCATTTCCGAAGGCTATTCTATCCCCTTTCTTCGCATTCCGAAACAATCAAAAAAATCCCTTCCAGATGTTCCACCCGCGCAAAGGGATCTAGCGGTTTTGGAAATTTCAAAACTGCTTGCAAAAAGAGCTATTCAGCCAGTTCCAGCAGACCAGCAAGGATCCGGAATCTACTCAAGGTTCTTTTTAGTTCCAAAGAAAACAGGGGACTGGAGACCAATTTTGGATCTCAGTATCTTGAACAGATCAGTCAAGAAAACAAGATTTCGGATGGTCACGCTGCAGTCCATCCTTCCCCTATTGGGAAAAGGAAACTGGATGTGCTCGATAGACCTTCAGGATGCGTACTATCACATAAAAATGAACAGACGCTCCAGAAGATTCCTCCGCTTCAGGCTGGGAACCAGTCATTTTCAATTCAGGGCCCTGCCCTTTGGTCTCACCACTGCCCCGGTGTTTACCAAATGCATGGCAGTGGTAGCTTCTCACCTGAGACGACAAGGATTCCAGGTGTTTCCATATTTGGACGACTGGCTCCTCACAGCCCCCACCAAGCATCTCCTTCTGATGGCCAGGGATTACACTTTTCGCATTTGTCAAAAGTTAGGCATTTCAATAAATTGCGAAAAGTCTGTTTTGTCACCTTGTCGTACTATTACCTTCATAGGCAAATCTAGACACAGTAAACATGTCTGCGAGGCTAACAGATCAGAGAATAACAGACATACACAGACTGGTCTCACTCCTTTTCAACAACAACAGAATCAAAGCCAGGTTAGTTCTGAAAGTGTTGGGAATTATGGCGGCTGCCATACCTCTGCTTCCATTAGCCAGATTCCACATGAGAATCCTTCAATGGATGCTCTTTACACAATGGTCATACCAGCAACTTCCAATGTCCCACACCATTATGATCACGCAGACGTGCAGAAATCATCTCATGTGGTGGATGTCTTCCCCTCAGCTCTGGTTGGGAAGACCATTTGTCCCCCCCCCCTCCGGTTGCTACTTTGACAACGGACGCCTCCCTGATCGGGTGGGGGGGGCATTATCAGGGCAGGACGGTCCAGGGCACATGGCAACCAGACGAATGCCACTTGCACATAAATGTTCTGGAGATGAGAGCAGTGCTTTTAGCGTTGCAAGCCCTTCAAGACTCTCTCCCCTTGGGAACGATTGCAATCCAGACAGACAGTATGTCTGTAGTGTGGTACATCAACAAACAAGGCGGAACCAGGTCCTACCCCCTGTGTCGAAGCACTCAGATTGTGGCAATGGGCGATTTCTTCTCAGCGTTTTCTGATAGCAACGCACATCCCCGGGAAGTCCAATCAAATAGCGGACAAATTGAGCAGAGTTATCCTCATGCCTCACGAGTGGTCTCTGAAAGACTCTGTTGTGAGAGAGATTTTTCTCAAGTGGGGTCAGCCTTGCTGCGATCTTTTTGCTACTCCCCAAAACAGCAAGTGCAGACATTATTTCACTCTATTCCCTTTACCAGGCCAACCCAGCAGAGACGCTCTAGTCCAAGTTTGGCCCCGGGGACTTCTGTATGCATTTCCTCCATTCCTACTAATCTCTCAGGTGATACAGAAAGCTATCGCTCAGAAGGCCTCGTTGATCCTCATTGCTCCTTACTGGCCTCGACAGGTGTGGTTCCCCTTTCTACATCAATTTCTACTGGAGCGACCTTGGCATCTGGACCTAGTTCCAGACCTTTTGATCCATCAATCGGGTCAGTTACATCGCTCCCTCCCCTCTCTGAACCTCACTGCTTGATTCCTCCAGTTCCAACATTAGCCAGGCTTCCTCAATTATCTCACTCTGTTCGAGATATTTTGATAGCTTCCCATAAATCTTCCACTAGGAAGATTTATTTGAGTAAGTGGAAATGTTTCACATATTGGGCTCAAGGAAGGGACATAGATCCTTTCACTGCTTCCATCCAAATAGTCCTTGAATTTCTAGCTGAACTCTTCCATGCAGGTTCATCCCCTTCTACTCTTAAAGTTCAATTGGCAGCTATCTCTAACTTTCATGTAGGTATTTCTGAATCTGCCTTAATGTCCCACAAGCTTTGCAAAGCCTTTTTGAAAGGAGTTTTTCTTCTCAGACCTCCTATAAGAAGTCCTCCTTCTCCTTGGGACCTAAATTTAGTTCTTACTTCTTTGATTCTCCCCCCTTTTGAACCTGCAGCCTCCTGTTCTTTAAAATTGCTATCATGGAAGACTCTCTTTCTGGTAGCTATTACTTCAGCTAGAAGAGTCTCAGAACTTCATGCACTCAGCTGTCGACCTCCTTATCTATTGTTCCATAAGGACAGGGTATCCTTACGAACCAACCCGTCCTTCTTGCCTAAGGTAGTCTCGACGTCAAATCTAAATCAAAGCATTGACCTCCCTGTCTTTTTTCCAGAATATTCCAATAGGTCTGAACAAAAATTACACTGGCTAGATGTTCATCGTCAGTTGAGGTACTATTTGGATAGAACAAAACAATTCAGAAAATCTGACCAACTGTTTATCTCCTATGCAGAAAGCAGAAAAGGACTTTTAGTTTCAAAGGTATCATTATCTAGATGGCTTACATCTCTGATTACCCTTGTTTATGAGATTAGACACCAAAAGCTGCCTAATAAACCTAAGGCCCATTCTACCAGAGCTTTGGCTACTTCTTTAGCCTTCCAAGACAGACTGCCTATTGACACCATTTGTGCAGCGGCTACTTGGGCTACTCCTCACACTTTCATTTCTCATTATAAGTTGGATTTAGCTTCTAGGCATAGAGCTAACTTTGGATGTTATGTGATCCTATCTCGCCTACATTCTGACTGATGGGTTCGGAGCCGATCCCTCGGCTCCGACTCGGCACGCTTATGCCAAAGAGCGAAGTCTCTTATTGGCTGAGCTTACTATATCCCAGGATGCACCACTACCAGTCCCCCAGATCTCGTTTGCTGCTAATCTGCGAAGACGTGGTCTCGAGCTGGCTGAGCTGAGTAGTAAATTTACTAACTTTTTTCTGTCAGAAATTTGCTGTTCTTGTCATAAAAAGCTGTTTTAACGGCTATTCTTCTCTTTTGTGTGTGTTTGGAGTTTGTGAAAAGACTTTGTTGTGTGATTGGGTTGAGTTTGATTAGGTCTCCTTCATCTAGGGCCTTCCCGGTCTTTCAACCCTCCTAAAACCTTACAGGGTTTCAAAGTACCCTTAGTATTTTGTGACTTTCTTTACCTAGCGATAACTGTAGTAGGTAGTGTCAGTAAACAGAAAGTAGGTGATTTTTCTGTCAAGGTTACTGATTGTTTTGCCATAATGTCTCAAAATCCTAGGCCTTCGGCTTTAAAAATGCACCAAATGCAATTTCAAAATGTCTATCACAGACGATCACCGCTCTGTGTGTATTGTTTGGGTGCAAAACACTTACAGGAGTCATGCAGTGTGTGTCACGCTTTTTCCTCAAGGGTCCTCCAGGAGAGGAAAAATAAACTGATTCTTAAAGGGTTAATAAAACCTTCCTTTGAAGAAGCCTTGGCATCCTCTCCTTCTCCGACTAAAGAAAGGCGTCGGTTCCGACCAGTCCGTCGGATCCGACCGCCAAAAGACATAGGCAGGCTTCTCCTTCGGCTCCAAGGACTTGGAGCCGAGGCGAACGGTCTGCCTCGATGCCACCAGTCTCGACTCCTCTGGTTTCGGAGCCGATGGCTGGGGCATCGAGGCGGGTCACCTTCGTCGGCTCCACTGGTCTCGGAGCCGACAAAGGTTGCCCGCTCAGACACTTCCTCCTCGGCGAAGTCCACCTCGCACCGATGGAATCTAGTGGGTATTCCTTCGGCCGATAGTCATCGGTCGCCTCGGGCGGTCCCCTAGCCCTTTGGGGCCGTTGGAGAGGCCATCTCGAACCCGTTCAGTATCCTCTCGGTCTTCGAGGATGTCGGATTCAGATATAGACAGGGTGCTCCAAAGACTGTTCCAGTCCCCAGTCTTCCAAAATTTGTTTCGCTCCGACCCAGTTGGCTTGAGCCGATAGCCCAGGCCCATCCATTGCTATTCCTCCTCCGACCGCGGCTCCGGGAGCAGGTGCTGTTGGAGCCGGTGGAGATCTTAGGGTCGGCTCCGACCCTTACTCCAACCGGGCCTTGGTCCGAGTTTGGTACACGGACTTCTTCGGCTGGACCGGGGTGATGTTTGGGACCTATGCTTCGGTTCCAAGCCTCCCTCTCGGTGCTTGCTGCGGGACTTCCGTCGGCTATCATGGCTCGAGACCGGACACTCCCAGGATTCTGGGGTCCGGCTTTCAGAGCTATGAGGAGTGCCTTGGCCAAGTCTTCTTGCCATCTCTCCGGCTTTACCGGCACCTTCCTGGGCGTGGAGACTGGGTCTTTGGCAGTTCCCCTGTCCGTAGGCAGCGGAGCCCCTGGGCCTGAGGTTACCCCCATTGGGGCTGCCCTTCCTCCTGGGGGTTCTTGAGTTGTCTTCGGAGGAACCCCAAGGAAGAGATCGTGCAAGAGGAAGCACGTGGACTCCCCCGAGTCTATTACATCGGACACTGATCTTGATGATGCAGAGGGGTCCCCGAAGTCGTCCTCGGATGATGTCTCATTTGCAGACATCTTAGAGATCCTCAAACAACGAGGCGGCTGGATATCCAAACCCCCTCTGCTGATGAGTCAGTGCTCCTCAAGGCCTTTGGGGCTCAGCCCTCCGCCTCCTGGGTGTCTCCGCCTTGACGAGCTTCTGGATTTAGTTTGTCAAGGGCGTGGGAACATCCAGATACCGTGGAACCAGTCCTTCTCGTCCTAATAAATTTTTGTCTGCCCCACCCGAGAAGGAGTTCCTCACTAAAGGCGTGGCTGTAGATGCCATGGTGGTGGCATCTGCTACACAACAGGACGTGGCAGAGGCTTCAACGTCCGTCCATCCTCCTAATAAGGAGTCTAGGAGCATGGACAGGTGCAGGAAGCGCACCCTGACTTCAGCGGCCTTTACTTTAAGGTCTCTGAATTATTTAGCACATTTTACCAGGCTTCAGAGGGATCTGGTCAAGGAGCTGTCAGATTCCCTCTCGGGTAACCTACCTGAGCAGCTAGCCCAGTCGGTTAGCTCTCAGTTGGCTATCCTTGCGTCAATTTCTAACTCGTCCATGAGGCTCATTTCCTATGTGGCCGAAGGCGGGTAGAGCGCAGGCACAGGCGTGGCTCTCGGAGACAAGCCTGGCTCCGCTTGTGTCAGTTCTGGAGGCCTTCAAATCTTCCTTCCGACGCTCCCTTTGATGGGTCCTCTTTGTTTGGACCTAAGGTTAAAGACACCCTTACCGCTGTGAGCAAGAGGGAAAAACTTTATCTGCCGTAGGTGCCGTTATTCCACTCCCTTTCGGCCTTATCCCAAGGCTAAAGGAGGGGGGAAGATGTGGTTCCGTAAATCACGTAAGTTTTCCCCCAACAGCAGGAAGATTCCCCTTCCAGAGGCAGAGGACGGGGAAATTTTTCTGGGAGACGCCGTCCCAGAGGCGGCAGAGGGCCCCGCAATTCTGGAGACCGCGAGTCCTTTCGTGGCTCTTCAGCCTCCCACACATCATGAGGGATTGCCCAGCTGTGCTGCTCCGGAGCCAGTCGGGTGTCGTTTTGCCAAGCACCTAAAAGCCTGGGAGTCAATCACTCAGGACAGATGGGTGCTTCGGATCATTGCCGGAGGTTACACCATTCCGTTCACATACTCACCCCCACCATCCAAAAAAATCCCGGACCCACCACCCAGTCAAAGGGAAATTGCAGCCGCAGAAGCTTTAAAGCTGCTAGAAAAAGGAGTCATCCAACCGGTCCCCACAGACCAGATCGGATCCGGAAATTACTCCAGGTTCTTTTTAGTGCCAAAAAAGACAGGGGACCTGAGACCATTATTGGATCTCAGCAGACTGAACCAATCCGTCACGAAATCCAAATTCCGAATGGTCACGTTACAATCCATTCTCCCATTGTTGGAGAAGGATGTTTGGATGTGCTCCATAGACCTCAAGGACGCCTATTATCACATACCGATACATCAGGCGTCCAGGAGGTATCTGCGCTTCAGCCTGGGAGTCAGTCATTACCAATTTTGTGCACTGCCCTTTGGTCTCACCACAGCCCCAGGGTGTTCACCAAGTGTTTGGCAGTAGTGACGGCTCACCTGAGAAGTCTTGGATTCCAAGTGTTTCCCTATCTGGACGACTGGCTCCTGACTGCCACCACCAGGCATCTACTAATGGACAACCTCAAAGCCACCATCTCCCTAGGTGCTACCCTGGGGATTACATTCAATTGGTCAAAGTCTGTCTTGCTGCCCTCTCAGCATAAGGTTCATAGGAGCAGAGATAGACTCAAAATTGATGCGCGTATTTCTTCCTGCCGAAAGGATCCAAACTTTACAGGGCCAAGTTCAAGCTCTGATTTCAAGATCCAAAGCCCCAGCCAGGATGGTTCTACAAGTTTTAGGTTCAATGTCTGCCACGGTTCTTTTAGTTCCTCTGGCAAGATTGCACATGAGGATTCTTCAGTGGCTATTGTCAACTCAATGGTCCTTTCAGGACCTTCCCCTCAATCATCCCATCATGATTACAGAAACATGCAAACGGGACCTGCGCTGGTGGCTTCAGACATCCAATCTAAATCTAGGAAGTCCTTTTGTTATTCCCTCTCCAGTGGTCACCCTGACGACAGATGCCTCCCAGACAGGGTGGGGGGGGCATTGTCTGGGCAGGTTAGTTCAGGGATCCTGGCTTCCTGACGAAACTCTTCTACATATCAATGTATTGGAGATGAGGGCGGTACTTCTATCCCTACAGGCCTTACACAGGTTTCTCCCTCAGGGCATAATCGCCATCCACACAGACAACATGTCGGTGGTCTGGTACCTAAACAAGCAAGGAGGGACCAGATCTTACCCCCTTTGCAGAGAGGCCATGAGGGTGTGGGAATGGGCGGTAGCTACCAGCCGTTTCCTGGTAGCGACCCACATTCTGGGGAAATCGAATATACTGGCAGACAGATTAAGCAGGACAATTCTCTCTCCTCACGAGTGGTCCTTAAACAAAACAGTAGCAGATCAGGTTTTCCGGAGATGGGGGACACCGTGCTGCGACCTATTTGCAACTCCACTAAACACCAAGTGCAAAAGGTTCTTCTCCTTGACTCCACATCAGGGAGTACCAGCTATGGATGCTCTAGCACAACCTTGGCCAACAGGGCTACTTTATGCTTTTCCTCCGATTCCACTTCTCTCCAAAGTCATTCAAAAAGCTTCTCAATTGGGGTCCAATGATACTGATTGCCCCATACTGGCCTCGTCAGGTATGGTTTCCTTACCTGAAGAAACATGTGGACGATCCGTGGACTTTAGACCTAATTCGGACCTGTTAATTCATCAGTCGGGACAACAGCACCAGTCCCTTCACTCCTTGAAGTTGACAGCTTGGTTCCTCCACTTCCGACTTTAGTCAGAAGTCACACATTAGACCGGAAGTTATTCACATTTTATCTTGACCCACAAACCCACCACTAAGAAATTGTACCTCAGTAAGTGGAAGAGGTTTGCTATCTGGGCTCAACTCAGGGCTTAGACCCTATCACTGCTCCTATCCCAGAGGTTTTGAAATTCTTAACATCCCTGTTTAATCAAGGATCTTCTGTCTCTACTATTAAAGTCCAACTAGCGGCTATCTCTAAATTTCACGAGTCCATGGATCCTCCATTGATGAGCAGCAGACTATGCAAAACTTTCATTAAAGGTGCGGGTCTGTTAAGACCCCAGTTTTTCATCCTGCCCCTCCGTGGGATCTAGATTTAGTGCTTCGTGCATTGACATCTTCCCCTTTCGAACCGGCTGCTACATGTGAGTTAAAATATCTGTCTTGGAAAACTGCCTTCTTAGTTGCAATTACTTCTGCAAGAAGAGTTTCAGAGCTCCAAGCCCTGTCTATTAAACCACCGTACTTGATTTTCCACAAGGATAGAGTATCACTTAGGCCTAATCCATCCTTTGTCCCTAAGGTCTGTTCTAATCTCTGTCTCCAACAGTCTCTAGAGCTACCAGTTTTCTTCCCAAAATTCTCCAATCAGGCAGAATACACTCTCCATAAATTGGATGTTCACAGGCAATTGCGCTTCTATTTAGACAGGACTCAGCAACCGTAAGTCAGACCAGTTGTTTGTGTCCTTCTCAGACAATAAATTGGGTAAAACCATCACAAAAGCTACTATCTCCAAATGGATTAGAGATTGCATAACTCAGGCTTATTCTTCTTCGAATAAGCAACTCACAACATCTATCAAAGCTCACTCTACCAGAGCTATGGCTACTTCTATAGCTTTTCATTCCAAGCTCGCTATATCGGAGATTTGTGCTGCGGCTACTTGGTCCAATCCGCACACTTTCATTTCCCACTATAAATTGGATGTGGCATCTAAAGGACGAGCATCGTTTGGTTCCACGGTACTCAGGAGTGTTTTCCAGTGAGCCACCCAGGATTCAGGTGCTAGGGACGCTGTCCCATCAGTCAGAATGTAGGCGAGATAGGATCACATAACATCTTTTAATTATGTACTCACCATAACTTCAGATGTTTGGGATCCATCTCACCTACATTCCTAATACCCACCCTCCTTCCCCCTGCCTTGGAGATCAGAAGAGATTGAACGGTTTTGAGTTCTACTGTTTTATCTTGTTTCATCTGACGATGTTATATAAGCAGGGCGTGCATGTGTGCATGTATGCGGACAAACTAGATCTGGGGGACTGGTAGTGGTGCATCCTGGGATATAGTAAGCTCAGCCAATAAGAGACTTCGCTCTTTGGCATAAGCGTGCCGAGTCGGAGCCGAGGGATCGGCTCCGAACCCATCAGTCAGAATGTAGGCGAGATGGATCCCAAACATCTGAAGTTATGGTGAGTACATAACTAAAAGTTCCACTGTTCTCAGGAGTCTGTTCCGTTAGGCCACCCGGGACAAGGTGCTAGGGACGCGGTCCCATCCAGCAAGAATGAAGGCGAGATAGACAACTTAACATATAGAAGTTATGTTCTTACCATAACGTTCCATGTTAGTTGTCTTCTTCTCGCTTTCTTCTTGCGTCCCACCCTCCTTCCCCCTGGCCTGGACAGACCTAGAGGAGTTGTGATTGTGACCGCTCTTTCTACCACCTCTTTTCTTAGGCATATGCTGCTTGCATATTTCCTGAATCAGGATGTAGGTCACCTTTCTTTCTCCCTGTTGTTAGAGGTGGACCCTTTTAGAGTTGTTCTATTACTATTATAAGCTGGGGTTAGCTTACAAACGAGATCTGAGGTAACTCTCGCCTAGCATTGTGGGATATAAGGGGAGCCTCGAGCCGGTGGAACCAACTCTCGAGCTTTTAGAGTGGCGAGTGGCCGAGGTCGGCTCCGAACCCATCCAGCAAGAAGAAGGCGAGAAGTAGACAACTAACATGGAACGTTATGGTAAGAACATAACTTCTATTTTTATTTGTAGTATTTCAGATAGTTTAAATCGGGTCCCCCTCTAGTGTCTAAAATCCCTTTTTATTTCCTTCTTAACTTTTAGTCCTTTGGCCCTTCCTTCCCCTAGTCCTTCAGTGTGACTGAATTTTATTTTTTGCTTAAGGGTGTGCTTGTGTGTTGTGCTTGTGTTTTCACACTAATTTACTATGTCTAAAGACTCTAAGGTCTCAGGCTTCAAGAAGTGTGATTCGTGCTGTCAGAAAATGTCTCTGACAGACGGTCATACTACTTGTGTGTATTGCCTGGGACCTTTGCACCTGCAGGACTCATGTGCTGTGTGCCATGGTTTCAGCCCTAGAGTCCTGCAGGAACGCAAAAATAAATTGATTTTGCATGGCTTATTAAAGCCTTAAGGTCCCCCGACCCAGTCTGTGTCAGGAAGGCCTTCTAAGACTTCCAGACAGTCAGCTCCGGCTTCAGAGCCGTCCTCTGGAAGCATCAAAACTGCTTCGACATCGGCTCCGGCTGGATCCGATGTTTCCAAGCCTCATACTATTACCTCGGCTCCGGCCAGAGCAGAGGCTGATAGGACTCAGTTGGCTCTGATACCTTTATCGGAGCAACCTTTAAGAAAGAGATCTAGGTCTCCCTCCATCGGCTCCGTCCACTCGGCACCAGGATCCCCTCTTCTTTCGGAGCACAGCCATAGATCGCATTCCTCACGGTCTTCCAGGCTATCTGACCACGATTTGCAAAGGGTAGTGAGTAGACTTCTCAAGTCCGAGGCGCTGGCCCAAATGCTTCATAGCCCGACTCATCAGTCAGTGGCTATTTCTGTCCCTCAATGTGTTCCTCCTCCGACTCCTTAGAGCTCAGAGCCCGGGGCTCATCGGAGCCATGACTGTCGGTGCGTCGGATCTGATACCTTCCCTTTTGGCTCTGTCGTCTGCTCCGATCTCCTCTTAGGAGGGATCTCGGTGCCGAGCTTCCCTCGTCGGCTCCGAGGTGGTGAGTGGCATCAGACCCTTGTCCGACCCCGTTCTCCCTCTCTGTGCTTCGGCGCTAGTGAGTTCGGCTCCGACATCGGTCTCGGAGCCGTCCCTGTCGGTGCCGGGGGGGGTCCTAGTCTCTTCGGAGTGGGGACCTCCGGCCTTGCCCGATAGGGGTGCCTTCGAGGTCATGCGGAGCATGCTAGAACCAGTGTCTGCCCCACAGTTGGCTCCGTCAGCCCCTCCATCATCAGTGCCTGCGGTGATTTCTACACACACCCTTGCTTCAGACCGCAGAGAGCCAACTCCTTAAGTTTCCCCATTGGGAATTTCCTCCTCTTCCGAGGCCTCTCCTGACCCGGTAGGAGAAGCCCCTAGGAAGAGGCAGTGCAAGAGGAAGCACATTGACTCCCCTTAGTCTATCACCTCTGACACTGACTTAGAGGAATCTGAAGGTTCCCCTCTGTCCCCACTCTGCGGATGTCTCCTTTGCTGACATCCTTGAGATCCTGAAACAGAGGGGGAACTGGCCACCCTTAACCCTTCAGAGGATGAGTCAGTGTACCTTGAGGCGTTCGGCTCTCGCCCTTCTACCTCCTGGGTGTCCCCTCCCTTTGACCCCCTTATGGAAGTGGTGGCAAAGAAGGCCTGGACGGCTCCTGATTCAGTGGAACCCACCCCGAGGAGGCCGTCTAAGTTTATTACTGCCCCTAGAGATAAAGATTTTTTATCTAAAGGCGTCCCCATTGATGCCATGGTGGTGGCCGCAGCCACTAAGAAGGAGTTAGCCGATCCTTCGGTACCTGTCCATCCTCCTAATAAGGAATCTAGGACCATGGACAGGTACGTTAAGCGGATGTTCTCATCAGCGACCTTTTCAATGCGGTCGCTGAACTACTTATGTCACTTCACTTGTCTCCAGAGAGATTTACTCAAGGATATGAGTGAAGAGGTAAAGGATCCAACAGCTATGGGGTTCCAAGACATGAACTCCCAGTTGGCAACCCTGAACTCCATCATTAACTCCTCCATGCGGCTTATCTCATATGCTGCGGATGGAGCGAGTAGAGCCGCAGGCACAGGCGTTGCCCTGTGACGTCACGCCTAGATGCGGCTGTGCAACTTTGCGGACCCTTTCAAGGCGTCCTTCACCAATTCCCCCTTTGATGGATCATCCTTGTTTGGTCCTCAGGTGAACGATACATTGACTAGGTGCGAGGTGGAAGGTAAGACTCTCTCTGCCGTGGGAGTCCGTTTTTCTACCCCTTCTAGGCCTTATCCCAAAGGTCAGAGGGGAGGAAAGATGTGGTTCCGCAAACAAACCCAGGGAGTCTCATCTGACGCACAAGGTCGATTCCCCTCTAGAGGCAGAGGGGGGAATAACAATAGACGCCACCCTAGAGGCAGAGGAGGTCCGCAAAACCAGGGTAGCAGAGAAACTTTCTCTGAAGGAGCTGCCCGGCTGTCCACCTTCGGAGGCAGTCGGTGGAAGATTATCCCTGTACCCAAAAGCCTGGCTTTCCCTTACACAAGACAAATGGGTACAGTCGATCATATCCGAGGGTTACAAAATTCCCTTTATTCACATTCCATCCCAACCCAAAGGATCCCTTCCAGATGTTCCACCCAGCCTAAGGGAACAAGCAGCACTAGAAATTTCAAAGCTGCTATCAAAAAGAGCTATCCAATCAGTCCCAGCAGACCAACAAGGATCCGGAATCTACTCCAAATTCTTTTTGCTACCAAAAAAGACAGGGGACTGGAGACCCATACTGGATCTCAGCAACTTAAACAAGTATGTCAAAAAAACAAAATTCCGGATGGTTACGCTACAGTCCATTCTACCCTTCTTGGGTCAGGACAATTGGATGTGCTCGATAGATCTTCAGGACGCGTACTACCATATAAAGATGAACAGACGCTCCAGGAGATTTCTCCACTTCAGGCTGGGAGCCAATCACTACCAGTTCAGAGCCCTGCCCTTTGGTCTCACTACAGCCCCCAGAGTGTTTACCAAATGCATGGCAGTGGTCGCGGCTCACTTGAGATGTCAAGGATTCCAGGTGTTTCCATATTTAGACGACTGGCTCCTTACTGCCACCACCAGACATCAACTACTTCTATCTAGGGACTTCACTATCCAAACTTGCCAAGCTCTAGGCATTTCAATAAATTTTGAAAAATCTGCCTTGTTGCCATGTCAGTCTATTACCTTTATAGGCGCCACATTAGACACACTCAATCTTTCAGCCAGACTTACAGAGCAGAGAGTGTCAGACATCCGCAAACAAGTTTACCTTCTCGTACAATGCAACAAAGTCAAAGCCCAGACTAGTTTTGAAGGTATTAGGACTCATGGCAGCAGCTATCCCCCTTCTCCCCTTAGCTCGCTTCCATATGAGGATCCTCCAATGGATGCTGTTTACTCAATGGTCCTTCCAACAGCTCCCGATGTCTCACACCATATTGATAACTCAATCATGCAAGAATCGACTGTCGTGGTGGATCATATCACCTCAGGTTCTCCAAGGAAGACCCTTCACTCTCCTTCCCCCAGTCGCCACGTTGACAACAGACGCCTCCCTGATCGGGTGGGGGGGGGGGGCATTACCAGGGCAGGACAGTCCAGGGCACGTGGCAACCTTTCGAGTGCCACATGCACATAAATGTCTTAGAGATGAGAGCAGTGCTTTTAGCGTTGCAAGCCCTTCACGACTCTCTTCCCACAGGGACTATTGCAATTCAGACGGACAACATGTCCGTAGTGTGGTACATCAACAAACAAGGCGAAACCAGATCATACCCCTTCTGTCAAGAGGCACTCAGACTTTGGCAATGGGCGATCTCTTCTCAGTGTTTTCTGGTAGCAACGCACATTCCCGGGAAGTCCAACGTGATTGCAGACAAGTTGAGTAGGGCAATTCTCATGCCCCACGAGTGGTCTCTGAAGAAATCAGTACTGGAAGAAGTGTTCCAACGATGGAGCCAGCCTTGCTGCGATCTTTTTGCTACTCCCCAAAACAGCAAGTGTCCCGACTTCTTCACTGTCTTCCCATTACCAGGCCATCCCACCAGAGACGCTCTAGTCCACGATTGGCCCTGGGGAATTCTGTATGCCTTTCCCCCTTTTCCACTGATAACTCAACTAATTCAGAAAGCCATCGCCTTGAGAGTGACAATGATCCTCATTGCCCCTTACTGACCTCGACAGATATGGTTTCCATTCCTTCATCGTTACCTTTTGGAGCAGCCTTGGCATCTGGACCCAGTGCCAGATCTGTTGACCCACCAATCGGGCCAGCTGCACCAATCTCTTCATTCTCTCAACCTCACAGCGTGGTTTCTCCGAGATATCTTGATAGCCTCTCATAAATCGGTCTGAGATATCTTGATAGCCTCTCATAAATCTTCTACCAGGAAGATTTATAATAGCAAGTAGAAACGCTTCTCCTTTCGGGCGACATCAAAAAATATAGATCCCTTCACTGCACCTATCCAGTCTATTCTTGACTTTTTAGCAGAACTCTTTCATTTAGGATCTTCTTCATCTACCATTAGAGTTCAGTTGGCTGCTATATCTAATTATCATGTAGGTGTCTCGGAGTCTAGCATCATGGCTCACAAACTCTGCAAAGCCTTTTTAAGGGGCGTTTTTCTTCTCAAACCTCCAATCAAAGATCCCCCGCCTCAATGGGACTTTAACTTGGTTCTGGCATCCTTAATACTTCCCCCTTTCGAACCAGCGGCTTCATGTTCTCTGAAGTTGCTTTCATGGAAGACACTTTTTCTAGTAGCCATAACTTCAGCGAGAAGGATATCTGAACTCCATGCTCTGTGCAGTCGCCCTCCTTACTTAGTGTTTCACAAAGATAGGGTATCCCTCTGTACTAATCCATCCTTTTTACCTAAGGTTTCTTCTCAAACAAACCTAAACCAGACGATTTATCTCCCCGTCTTTTTCCCTAACTATTCCAACAGGTCGGAACAAAAGCTACATTTTCTGGATGTTCACCACCAACTTAGATATTATTTAGACAGGACTAAACAATTCAGGAAATCTGATCAGCTTTTTCTATCATATGCGGAAGGGAAATCGGGCCATCCAGTTACTAAAGTTTCCCTTTCTAGATGGCTCACCTCTACAATTACCTTCATCTATGAGATCAGACATCAAAAATTACCTTCAAGACCTAGAGCTCATTCAACTAGGGCATTAGCTACATCCGTAGCATTTCAGGACAGGCTGCCAATAGATTCCATTTGTGCAGCAGCCACTTGGGCTTCTCCTCATACCTTCATTTCACATTACAAATTGGACATGGTCTCCAGAAATCGTGCCAAATTTTATTCCACTGTTCTCAAAAGTCTGTTCCGATAGGCCACCCGGGATAAGGTGCTAGGGACGCGGTCCCATCCAGCAAGAATGAAGGCGAGATAGACAACTTAACATTAAGAAGTTATGTACCTACCATAACGTTCCATGTTAGTTGTCTTCTTCTCGCCTTCTTTCTTGCGTCCCACCCTCCTTCCCCCAAGCCTGGACAGACCGATAGGAATTCATTTTGTGATCTTCCTCTGGAAGAGTTTCATTCCCACACGTTCTACCACCTCTATTTCCCCTTTTTTTTAGGTCTGAGATACCTTACACTCTGGTTTATATAGACGTGGGTTACCCTTCTCCATACTATGGAGACTAGAATTGCTTGGTCTAGCTATCAAACGAGATCTGAGTAGTTACCGCCTAGCATTGTGGGATATAGGGGAGCCTCGAGCCGGTGGAATTAGCTCTCGAGCTTTAGTATTGGCCGAGTCGGAGCCGAGGATCGGCTCCGAACCCATCCAGCAAGAAAGAAGGCGAGAAGAAGACAACTAACATGGAACGTTATGGTAGGTACATAACTTCTTATTATTGAATACAGTGCCTCCTTTAGTATGTATAAATCCAAGCATATCACTCTGCTGGAGAGACCCCACACATTTTTAGCCAAGAAAATTAAAAGAGTTAAATCCTTCAACTGACTTAATGGATTAGCATAATTCTTATTACAGTTAGTAGCCGACATACTGCTCCAAGGTGATCTGTGTCTCGCTTTTCAAGCCATGAAAGACTAGTCCTATCTAACCTACTGCTACTTTGCAAATCCAGTGACTCTACACCTGTACTAGGAACCTAAAGATACACTAACAAATAAGCAAGACTTGCTGGAGAGAGGTTTCTAACTCGAACGTTTTCATACCCCACAGAATAAGTTACTACTACAGATGAAGCAAAGTGACACATTGACAGTTTCTCTGAGGTTATTCTTTATGATTGGATGGGTAGACACAAATTTACACCTGGCTAAACATCGTCTTGCTCAGTTTGTGAGGTGAACACTAGTAAGTGCTTGCAAAGGAAGGCACAAACCTTTAAGTACATCTGCTTAAAGGTATAAATATGGCAAGACATCTTAATGGTCCTCATCAGTTTCCTACTATTGTTCCTGTGTACTATTTCTGTGTCACAAAAAAATGGGTCTGCATTTAAAAAGTGTAGGAGCTACTTAGTTTTATCAAACCTTCAGGATGTTACTATGACCCCCCCCCCCAGTTTGATCCCAAAGGATAAAGTATTCTTTATTTACATTTGAAAACTGAAAGAGAAAAATTATAACTGAAGCCTGTTATCAGTAAACAATGAGGTGCTTTTCCCACCTAGAGTTCAGAAGAAATATTCTTGCAGAAAACATTTGTACCAATTTCACAGTAAGCAAAGAAATATGTCAGAGTGCCAAGAGACAAGGACACATCCTTTATTACTGCTGCTGCAAGTAAAATTAAAACTCAAGTTTTGTGGGATCAGGCAACATACCAAGTGGATTCCTACACAGGATCAAAGAAAACCTAAATAAACTCGTATCTCTTAACAGTAACAAATATGCTACTAAATGAACATGTTCTTGACCTACGGTGACAGGCTGGAGTGGTACCAGTTTACAAAGGTAGGGCTCATATCAGATTTAAACAAACTTGGATCCATCATCCTATCTACTGGTCCATGTAAAAACACTGAGAACGTTGTAATGAAGCTCATCAAAAATGAAACCAAGGACATAATTCTAAGATGTGGATAGTATAGGTGTGTTAAGGGAGGATAATGACTTCTAAATCTTTTTGAAGAGATAACAGCAGCATTTGATGAAGGACTGAGAATGCACTTTTGATGCTGTTTGACAAAGAGTGATAATTAACAAATAAAAGTGTTAAATATCAATCCATATGTAATGCAGTAGGCTTCCATACAACTTTTGCTCAAGAAACAAAGTATCTGATGTTATCAGTTTTTATTCTGTCCTTAACTGATGGGTTTGGATCTGATCCCTTGGATCTGACTCAGCCATTGCTAAAACTTGTAGCAACCAAAAACTCTCAGGCTTCCCCCTTATCCATAATGCACCAACCCTAATTTACCCCCGATCTTGTTTGCCTCTTGACATGGTTGACCTAGCTCTCGAGCCTTTTGAGATAGATGTTTATTTATTTTATACCCTCCATATCCTAACTTTTAGATGTAGTTTTAATATTCCTTCTCCCTTGCCTTCCTTGTATAATTTCTTTACCATTGTGATAGTTAAATTAACTTATCTTTTCATTTCCATACATTGTATACTTCTTAAATTTACTATTGTTAGTAATGTTCTGTTTTTCTATACCTAGTGTAGTCTATTGCTACCATACCCACTACTTTTCCCTACTGCTTTTCAGTATTTCTTAAAAAAATGCTACTTTTTCTACTGCTTTTTCAGTATTTCTTAAAAAAAGTCAAATTTTCTTTTCTTAAGTGTTTTTCCTATTCTTGCTATACAATGTCTGAAAAAGGACCCTGTCTGGATTCAAAGTCTGAGCACAAGCTTCCAGTGTCCGATGCCCAAACTTTGTGTTTACTGCCTTTGGCTTTTTTATTTGCAAGAAAATTGTTCTATTTGTCATGGCTTTAACCCCAAGGCTTTAGTTGAAAGGAGAAACAAACTTATTTTGAAAGGTTTGCTCCCTTCCACTTTTGGTGAGGCAATATCAGGGGTAGAATCTCCCAAAAATAAATATTAAAAATCTTTCTCTCCAAGGTCATCCACATCATCTTCCCAGGTCACAGAGCAATCTCGAAAAAGATCCAAGCTGGAACCGACCTCACCCTCTGATCTGAAACAACTTCCTCAGATCCGACAGAAAAATTACCGGATCCAACTACCTCCACCCCTACCTCTTCAAGTCTCATTTATCTTCCAAGGACAAAATATTTGCCATCTGTAGATCCGGTGCCCTCACGGGTGCCTCACCATTTTTGAAACATCACAAATCCTGGTCCCCATCTAATGTTTCCACTGGTTCTTCCAGAAGTTTTATGGAGAAAGATGTGGAAAGTGTGGTGCCGACGATACTCTTGGCACAAAGTCAGATGGATGTTTTACTGGACCTTTGGGTCAGGAGTTCCATTCTTTGACCAGACCCCCACTACAGGTTCCTCTTCCGATTCCTTCATCTGTGTCAGAGTCCCTGGATCCAAGCCATCCATCTGGTACAGATCCAAAGATGGCAATGCCTTTGGATCTGAAACTTACTGTGAGTGCCAAAGCTTCCCTGTCAGATCCGAGGTGTTGGAGTGGACTCCGAAGTTGTCAGAGCCACCTCTGCACCTTGGAGCCTTGGCACTAGATAGCTCACCTCTGGCTTCCACCTCAGAAAGATTGCTTTCGGAGAAGGGGAGGACAGAGGTCCAGAAGCTTGTCTTTTTGGATCTGAGGTCTTCTCTTTCTCCTCAAGGCTGTGAAGAGGGTTTTGTCTGCCTTTGCAGAATGGATAGATCCATCCCCTCTTGGATCTTCAGCCTTCTACCTTGTTGTCTCTGCGCTCAGAGCCTCATCACTTTTTACCACAGGGGCAGCCAGTCCAAGACCCTCGGGCTTCCCAACAGGGTATCTCAATTTCTTCCAATACCTCCCCAGAACATTTCACTGAGGAGGGTTCTAGGAAGAATATGTGTAAGAGGAAGCATTTGGACTCCCCAGAGGAGTTGGTCAAGGAAGATATGCACTTCGATGAAGGTGAAGGGTCCCCATGGTCACCTCCTGAAGATGTCTCATATGGAGACATCCTTGATATTCGAAAGTGGCTGTATGCTCAGCATCCCTTAATCTGAGGAGTCTGTATTCCTGGAGGCTTTCGATACTGGCTCATCTACCTCTTGGGTTACTCCGCCCACTGAGTTTATTGAGTTATTCTCTCTGCAGGCATGGAAGGAACCTGACACAGTTGAACCCATACCGAGGAGACTGGGCAAGATTATGGCACCACCTTTGGATAAGCAGTTTTGGGGTAAAGGGATACCCATTAATGCCTTGGTTGTGGCGATGGTGACAAAAAAAGAACTTGCTGAGGAGTGAGGAGAGTTCCACTGTCATCCCCCCAAAAAGGAGTCTAGGGTACTGGACAAGGTTTGGGAAGCATGTATATGCTTCAGCGACCTTCTCAAAGTCCAAGATTTCAGCCCACTTGGTTTTTCAAGCTCTAGGATCACGGTCAGCGGCAATAACACTAGTATCTTTTGTCAGATTTTACATAAGGAGTTTACAGTGGATTTTAGCAACACAATGGTCAATACTTTATCAACCTGTGTCAACTTTGATTTGAATTACTCACACACGCAAGAGAGATCTCAGGTGGTGGGTTCAGTCAGATCAGGTTCTACAAAGCCATCTGTCCATTCCCCCTCAGCGCAAGGCCAAAGTGACCATGGTTGGTTCCCAGGTGTGGTGGGGGTATTTTCTGAGAAAAACAATCCAAGGCACTTTGTCCGCCAAAGAGGCCAGTTTGCATATCAGTGTCCTAGAGATGAGCACAGTGCTTTTAGCATTGCAAGCCCATCAAGATGCTCTTCCTTCAAGGATGATTGCAATTCAAATGGACAGTATGTCAGTAGTTTGGAACATCAACAAACATGGAGGGACCAGATCTTACTCCTTAAGTCGAGAAGCATTCAGAGTATGGTAGTGGGTGATCTCATCCAACCGCTTTCTCATAGCATTACACATTCTGGGGAAGTCCAGTGTGATAGCAGAAAAGCTGAGCAGGTGAATTCTTCTACCTCATGAGTGGTCTTGTCAACAAGAATGTGACGGAAATGATTTTTTGTCAGTGGGGCTAGCCTTCCTGCAGTCTTTTTGCTTCTCCCCTAAACAACAAATGTAGCAACTACTTTGCCCTAATGGGATCACTGAGAAATACTCTACTTCACAATTGGCCCCGGTCTACTTTATGCCTATTCACTAATTCCAAAATTCCTACAGAAAGCTGCCATGTCGAAAAGCATAGTCATCCTCATTGCACCTTACTGGCCTTGACAGATTTGGTTCCCCTTCCTTTGGCCTCATTTACTTCACCAACCTTGGGTTCTGGATCTCACTCCAGACTCCTGTGTCACCTGACAGGCATGAGCCAACCAGACATATCAAACCTCAGGCTGACAGCCTGGCATCTTCAGTTCGATTTGATAGCCATACAACCTATGCTCTCTTCCCCTGTCTGACATATATGTTTGTCTTCACATAAACCTTCAAGACGTAAAGTCTATTGTAGTAGCTGGAAAAGATTTGTGTATTGGGCACATCAACATGATGCTGAACCTTTTTCAGCTCCGATACATAAGATCATTGAATTTTTGGCCCTATTTTTTAATGAAGGAGCTAGTTCTTCAACCATTAAAGTTCAGTTAGCAGTGATATCAAAACTTTCACATTGGATTTGACGGTTCCTCAGTAGCCTCTCATAAGCTGTGCAGAGCTTTCTTGTGAGGCAGTCTACTTTTAAGACCTCCTTTTATTCCCCCATGAGACCTATATCTGTAACTACAGATACTTACACATTACCCCTTTGAACCAGCAACTAAGTGTGACCTTAAATACCTGACTTGGAAAATGTCTTTTCTAGTAGCCATTACATCTGGTAGACAAATTTCAGAAATTGAACCTTTGTCTTCAAAACCTCCATACTTGATTTTTTCAAAGGATAGAGTTACATTATCAACCAATGCATCTTTTCTTCCCAAGATGTTGTCAGAATCAAGTATCAGTTAGTCCATTCATTTGCCAGTTTTCTTCCCCAGATTTACTAACAAAGGTGAATACATGTTACATTTACTGGATGATTACAGACATTTACGTTTTTAGCTGCACAGAACAAAACACTGAAGAAAAACAGACCAGTTTGTTTCCCTTGCAGACTTAAAGTTGGGAAAAACAGTCGCCAAAGTAACTTTAGCCAGATGGCTAACTGATTTTTATCCCCTTTATTTATACAAATTGGAGTTCATTTGGCTAGATCCATGCAGCATCTTCAGTTTTTCTTTCCAGGATGTCCATGAATGACATATGCGTAGCAGCTACTTGTGCTACTCCCAATACCTTTGTTACTCATTACAAATTGGATTTGGTCTCCAGAGGCAGAGCATCATTTGGTTCAGCTGTGATTAGAAACATCCTTCCTTGAGCCCACCTGGGATTTTAGGTAGCTGGGGACTCTGTCCCATCAGTTGAGGATAGAATGAAAATTGGCAACATCAGGTAAAGATGTTGTTATGTGCTTACCATAATGTTCCATCTGTGTTGCCCATTTTCATTCTTACTCAACTTCCCACCTACAACCCCCATCCTTTGCAAACTTATGTAAGAATGAGTTTTTGGAGGATATCACTGTGTTTTATATTGAGCTTCCAGATACAGTCTTTTTATGTAGTGACTGCATGCAATTTTTCACCTCCTTTATCTATGCATAGTAAATATTTATTTTCTGGCAAAAATCAGCAAACAAGATCTGAGGTAACTTGGGGTTGGTGCATTATGGGTAAGGGAGAAGCTCGAGAGTTTTTGATTGCCATGAGCTTTAGCAATGGCTGAGTTGTATCCAACAGATTGGATCTGAACCCATCAGCTGAGGAAGAATGAAAATGGACAACACAAATGGAATGTTATGGTAAGTACATAACTTTTCAAAATAATGATTGCACTGCATCTGTTCCTGAGTTTAGTGCTGTGTTCTTCATGTTTCACTGTTGCAGTCATCACATTTGGGTTATCCCTGCCAGGGTAGCCCTCGGCCGGCCTGAATACCAGAGACTTAGTATTTCTGCATTGGTTGCTGTCACTTGAGGACTGACGTCAGGTCATCAGTGGTGTAAACGAAGGCACTCTTTCTTGCCATGGAGCCTGAAGCAGAAGCAGTTCGCATGAGGGCCGGTCGGCCGCTACCCGAGTTTCATTTCCAAATTGAAGTTGAAGTCTTTGAAAGCTAAGTACCCTGTTGTGGATCCTTTTTTCTTGCACTAACCGATGTCAGAAAAAGTTAATAATTGTCTCACCTGTGGAAAGCAAATACCACACCGGGTCTTCCACTCTTACTGCTTCACTTGTCTAGGCCCAGACTACGATGTCCCTTGTTGTCGCTTCTGTGCTTTAACGACAGAACTATTCATCGTCAGGCCCTTATTGTAGCCAGATATTTCCATTTACAGTCCTCAAATTCCGATATGGCTTTGGTAAGCCATCTGACAGCAGATCTTCTGAAAAAACGTAAAGATAAAGACAGAAACAGACTGCACAGGACTAAACCTTCTAACAACGCTTCCGTTAAGCTGGTCGTCAGTCCTCCGGAACTCAGTGAGGTGCTTTTGCAGCCCCTGATGCCCGCTTCAGTTAATTCGCAGGCTGCTACCGAGACCCTTTCGGAGTCCAGTATGCCGCAGAACTCTTCTTTGTGTAAGGATCCTGTGGTCGTCTCTACCTTGGATTGTTCCGCAGCCACTGTGCAGGCACCGGCTTCTGAGGAAGCCCTTCGCAACACCGAATCTCAACATAAACTGATGCCTTCTTTCACGACTACCATTCTTTCGAAAACAACTGAGTTCCTTAGACCCAGGGGTCGAACCACACCCAAGAAATGGACTACCCATTCTCAGGCGCCTGTTCCGTTGCCTCAGTCTCAAATGGTAGAAGACCTTATCATGCTGTTTAGGGGAAGCCAAGCCACTCCCTCAAAAAGGAAGAGATCTGTCTCCTGTAGTTTTGTCTGAATAAGAGTCAGATGAATCCGATGCATCTGACTATGAAGACATGCAGCCCCTCTCCACATATGAGGATTCTGATGCAGAGGAATCCATTCCTTCAGCCTCTGCCCCAGAGGATTTTTCCTTTGGGGAAACCTTGCATACCTTAAAGGAGCATTTCCAATGGGAGAGTCAAGACTACCCACAGTCTAAAAAGAGACTCAGAGAGTCCCTGGACCTTCCACAACACACAGGCCCTTAGCCATCACCCCCCAGTCCTAGATGTGGTGGATGATGTCTTCCTTGAATCCAGCTGGACTCCAGACGCCCTGCCTCTTGCTCTGAGAAAACCAGACAGGTACTACAGAGTCCCTGGCTCGCACAAATATTTTTTTAAAAATCCAACAGCTGACCCTGAGATCATTACTCAACC
This sequence comes from Protopterus annectens, assembly GCF_019279795.1. Lineage (NCBI taxonomy): Eukaryota > Metazoa > Chordata > Ceratodontiformes > Protopteridae > Protopterus > Protopterus annectens. The sequence continues at coordinate 806,967,748 of NC_056731.1, read as the reverse complement.
TCAGCTAAGAATCCCACCCCCTCAGACAGGGATTACCGAGCACTGGACAGATGGGGTAAAAAAGCATACACCTCAGCTACTCTTGCTATCAGGACACTAAATTGTCAGTTCCATATGCTTAAGTATCAGCAACATACCTTGGAACTCCTTAAACAAAAAATCTCCTCCTTTCCTGCATGGGCAGAATCTAAAAATTTACAGGACTTAATGCATTCTGGTGGTCAAGTAACTAAACACACTGCACTGTGGTTTTCGCACCCTAGAAGCTTCTTGCAGGGCAGCAGTCACCCAGCTGTATCATTAGAAGACATACACGGCTTAAGGAACAACCCCTGCCAGACCATGTCAAATCAAAATTGTTGGATGCACCCTTGCACAAAAATAACTTATTTGGCACTAAAGCAGAAGAAGATGAAAGAAAAAACAAAATCTATGCAGACTGTTAAATATTTCTTACAGGTCCAGCCCCCTAGGCTCAGCAGGCATTTTCCCTCAAAGCACTAGTCCTTTCCTGCTCCGAGTAGACAGGGCCAGCTTAGGCCCCGTGGAAACAGACCCCCCCCCCCCCAGACAGCAGCCCTAGGGGTTGCAGAGATCTAAGCAGTGGACTACCTGTACTTCAAACCAGGGAGTTCTAAGCCGCTCCCTTATGGTAAGAACTCACAATGACTCGCCCCTTCCCAACCTCGCCTCTGCCCACCTTCACATACCCCTAGGAGGAAAACTCTCCTTTCACTCAAGCACCTGGGTCACATTACCAAGGACCTGTAGGTTCTGAACATTGTGTCTCAGGGGTACAAATTCTCCTTCCATACCCTTCCAACCCCAGAAGGGTTCACAGATGTACCACCAAATCAGTAGGCAGAGGCTCAAAAGCAAATCCATTCTCTGCTCACCTTGGGGGCAGTAGAGCATGTTCCTGCAGAGCGGATAGGCCAAGGCTTCTACTCCAGACTTTTTCTGGTGCCCAGAAAAGAGGGCATCGGGTGGCCCATCCTCGATCTATCCATTCTAAACACCTTTCTGATTATCCCAAAATTCAAAATGCTCACCTTCCAGCATCTGCTACCCATGTTCTCCAAGGATGCCTGGCTAGCCATTCTGGTCCTAAAAGAGGCCTACCTCCACATTCCTATCAGGGAGTCCTGCAGAAAATATCTTTACTTCAGGGCAGGATCTCAACACTTTCAGTTCTCTGCGCTTCCCATTGGCTTATCTGCTGCTCCCAGAGTTCTCACAAAATGCCTGGCTCTGGCCATTGACTTTTGTAGACAAAGAAATATTCAAATTTTCCCCCACTTAGACGACTGCCTTAATCAGGCAGACAGCCAGGAAAAGCTGCTCAAAGGCCTGGCCTTTGTAAAGGACCTACTAACCTAACCTCCCTAGGGTATACAATCGATGAAAAGTAATCTAAACAGGTACCCACCAAAAGGATAAGCTTCCTGGGAGCAAGTCTAGACTCAGCATCCCAGATGGCATGCCTTACACCAGAGAAACAAATTTTTCCTATCAGCTTACTTCTCTCAACTGGCCACCAGGCCCCAGCTTTCTGCAAGGAAAATCCTGCAAGCCCTGGGGTTCATGGCCTCTTGCATTTTCGTCATTCCATATGCCAGACTGCATATGAGGAAACACTCTCAAGATCTGGAAACTCTTCTGCCTATTATTCCTTGCCTGAGGAAAGTATTTCTTTGGTGGGCACACAACAAGGGACTGCCCTTCTCCCCACACCCCGCCACTCAGACCCTCACCAGAGATGCATCAAACTATGCCTGGGGTGCACACCTAGACAGCAGGTGCATACAGGGCCAATGGAACCCCCAACATCTGCCCCTGCACATCAATCAGAAAGAGCTGATGACTGTGCAGCAGGCTCTGATAGCTTTCAAACCCCGTCTCTCTCCAGGGGTTCTGATCAAAACAGACAACACCACTGTGATGTGATACATCAACAAGCAGGGAGGGACTCACTCCTACCCGCTGTGCAGGCTGACCATGACCTTTTGGTTCACAGCCTCTTCCATGCAAATAAACCTGTTAGCACAATACCTGCCAGGCTCTCTCAACTCCCTGGCAGACCAATTAAGCAGAAAGCTATTGGACCCCCATGAGTGTCAGCTCAACAGAAACACCTTCTTCCTAATAACTCAGAAATGGGGAACTCCGGAGGTTGATTTCTTTGCCTCCCACACCACAACCATCAGCTCAGCAAATTCTGTACCAGGGAGCATCACTGCATGGCTTGGAAAGTAGATGCCCTGTCCTTCCCTTGGGTAAACCTCTCGGTCTATGCCTTTCCTCCCCTACCTCTCATTCCCAGGGTACTGCTCAAAATAAGGGAGGAAAAACCAAGGACCATTCTCATAGCTCCAGACTGGCCCAGACAGCACTGGTACCCTTTGCTGCGCAGCCTGTCCATGCTGCCTCCATGGAATCTTCCTGAGATTCCAAACTTCCTAACCCAGAAGGAAGGGGAATTAATGCACCCCAATTGCAGACACTCAGTTTGGCAGCTTGGCTTATACCCTAACCCCCGATCAATCTGCCAACCTCAGTAAACAGGTTCTAGATGTAATACATGAGGCCAGACGTCCTAGCACTTGAAAGTCTTATGCAGAAAAATGGAAAAGGTTCTGCACCTGGATCCAGGCTAAGGGGGCCAGTACATCACAGCCCTTCATCCCTCTCATCCTGGATTACTTAGCTGACCCTACTGCACAGTGGTCTCTTTTTCTCCTCTATAAAAATTCATGTCTCTGCGATTTCTGCTCATTTTCCCACTGAGCAGCCTCTTTCTTCACACCCTCTGATTAAACAGTTCTTCAGAGGGGCTAGCAACTTGAGGCCCCCCCAGAAGTGCACCAACACCAACCTGGGACCTTAACTTTGTCTTGGAAAAGCTCACCCTCCCCCCTTTTGAACCAGCTTCTTCTGCAGAGCTAAAAATTCTCTCCTGGAAGACCGCCTTCCTCTTGGCCATCACTTCAGCCAGAAGAGTCTCTGAGCTGCAAGCACTCATGGCTGTGGAACCCTTCATCATCTTCCATGCAGACAGGGTATCCCTCAGAACATATCCATCCTTCATGCCCAAGGTGGTGTCCAGTGTGGCTCTCAACCAATGCATTCATTTTACCCACCTTCTTTCTTAACCCCCAAAACAAGGGGGAAAGGATTCTGCATTCTCTAAATGTGCACAGACAGCTCCGATACTATCTGGACAGGACTAAACCCTCCAGAAAGTCTGATCAATTGCTGGTTAGCTTTGCTTCAGGGGCAGAAGGCAAAGCCATCTCCAAGCAAACCATTTCCAAATGGATAGCACACTGCATCCATTTCTGCTGCAAAGAGCATGGCAAGCCCCCCCCCCCCCAAGGCGTTCAGGACACATTCTACCAGAGCAGCCTCCACCACTGCAGCTTTCCTCAGAGGAGTCCCCAACAGGGATTTCCTGGAGGCTGCCGCCTGGACATCTGTTCATACTTTTACCAAGCATTGCCACCTGCCTCTCTTCTCCAAACCCAGGGCAAGGTTTGCCTCTGCAATCTTGCAGGACATGCTAGCCAGCCTTTAGCTTTCTGGACTGCCTCCACCCATTTTCTCAGCTTTGTGAATCTAACCAAATGTGATGACTGCAACAGTGAAACACGAAGAACATAGTACAGTTGTGTACACTTACCATATATGTAGATGTTCAAGTGTATTCACTGTTGAAGTCCTGGTTTCCCTCCCTCCATCCCCCTTTCTCTTTTTCTTCTTTTGTTCCTTGTTGTTCTCCTTTCCTTACAAGGGACATATTGGTATTTATTTTCCACTGGTGGGGTTCTACCACCAGAGCCTGACCTCCTACTGTGGGGGCTCCTGACAGGTTAGGGCAAGAAAAACTGATGTAATGGCATCGGATGCCTTCCTTTAAACCACTGACGACCTGACGTCAGTCCTCAAGCAACAGCAACCGATGCAGAAATACTAAGTCTCTGGTATTCAGGCCAGCCGAGGGCTACCCTGGCAGGGATAACCCACTGCAACAGTGAATACACTTGAATATCTACATTTATGGTAATTGTGACAATTAAGGGAAGAATTTGTTATATTTGTCAGAGATATCATCACCTCATGATACATTCTGCAAGACACCAATTTTTTATTCCTAAATGTCCAAATCACCCTAAACAAGATTAATTACCGCTTCATAGCTAGCTAGCTTTAGAACACCCTCTATGCCCACTGTTGGCCAGATGCCTAACACCTTGACTGAAATATGCCCTATTTCAAATCATGCTAATGCTTCCTTGACATATTAAATGCCAACTTCATTTTATCCTATCAGGGATACCAATAGCCTTAACCTTATCCTCAACAATATGGTTACTTCTTGCACACATCCGTATGTATTATATTCCCTTTTTAAATTAGACCATAAATCAGTGATCTTTTCCTTTAAAACTGGTAGTACTTCCCCTGCAAATACCTCTGCGTGTAGAGCCTTCTTAAAATCAAGCCTTCTTCAGTTCCCTGATTGCCTGCTGTAATCCTCCAGTGATGGATCCCATTGCTAAAGCTGGCTATTTATGTTTCTGACTTATAGTTTCTCTTAAATAGTTGTAATGATAAGGCAGTCTCTATCCACCCCAAATGTAATGAAAAATTCAAAAACAAAGTCATATAGAGGAATACCCATTTAAATAAATTATACAGCACAAGACAGAAGTTACTTGATGCTTATAAAAGTCTTGTATGTCTTACCTTAACTGCACAATATAAGCAAACTAGTAAAGAGCTTAAGGGAATCATTACAGAAGCTAAAAGCTGAATATGATCTTACAATTGCCACTCAAAAATAACTATGTCAAGAACTTCAAACAGCCAAAAATGCTTGAAGCTACTCCATAAAAATCCTGTCCACTCTGACCCAAAGGAAGCAACTAATATTCTAGCTGGCAAATTGTAGTACATTTTTTTTTTTACTTTACCCACAGTTCTCATTAATTCACATTCACAGCCACTCCCTGTAAATAAAGCAGTACCTATAAGTGGTATGCCATATTTGCTACTGTCGCTATTTCGTTTAGATGCTCCTAATGTCCTCTCCAAGTTTTGCTTTATAACACTTAAAACTTCTAAAAAAAAGTTACAGTTGTAACTTAATAATACCTACATTTAAAAAGTGTTCGGCTTTCTGTCTTTTTTTGCTAATTTTTTATTTTTTTTTGGTTTTCTGTAATGCTAGCAGTAAAAGTTGAAAGCTATGACACTGGTAGCACATGTCTCATGAGGACATTGCAAAGATGCACTTAAAGCTATGTAGTTATGTGGTGTTTGCAACTGCAGTATTATGGTATCTGTTACTTTCGTGTTAGGAAATGAATAAATGAGTCTTTGTGGGTTCTGTTCAAGCAGCTTTATTTTATACAAACAAATCACTATAGAGGCTTACTGACTATAACTTAAGTAACTTATATACAAACTAACAACTGCGATCATGCATGTCTACTCTCTGGCTGCTTCTACAAAATGACGCTAAGGATTGCACGTGTCTGGAATTTATACGTACACTCACAGCCTCGCATGCTTCTTAAAGATATAGCGCACACACTTTACACTCTGATCTACATCCTCCCTCTTTGAGGAAAAAGATCATGCAATTTGTCATGCAAAAATCACAGGTAATCTATAAACATGCATTATACAGTACTAAGTGCACACATAAATACAGTCAAGTCCACGTTCCTGCATATTTCACACTAGGCTTAGAAACCCGCCCATACCATGTGATATAAAACTGGGAATTAGATTTAGCAACTGAGACAGTTTCTGAAAAATCGTTGGCCTATGGAATGTTTGAATCACTTTCTGGAACATAATCAGACTTTTGAACATATTCTGGTCTAGAAACAGTGTCTGACTCATTCTTTGACGTAGAGTTTGCATCACAGATACAATGTTGTGACTGCAGTGATGATGATTCTAATACAGGAAGAAGATGTCTGCAATTCCTCCTATACTCCACACCCTAGGAATCTACCAAAATAGGATCTTGGCTTGGCACAAATGCCTGTAATCTGCCTGTTCGATCGAAACCTTTTGTTGTCTGGATTCGTACCATCTCTTCTTCCCCCCTCAATGTACGAAGGAATCAGCTTGATCTGTCGTAACTAGATTTCTGGTTAGTGTACTTCTTAAACAATTGAGCCTTGATGATTTTATTGTTCTTAGGTTTAGGCTGCAGCAAACTGGAAGAAATAGCTAGCATAGTTCTAGTTTGCCTGGAAAGTAGTCTTTGAGCAGGTGAGCTAAGATTATCATCATGGGGTATGTTTCTGAGATTAAGCAAATTCAGAAATACATTGGTATTGTCGCACTTTGACTTTTCAAGTAATTGCTTTGCAGTCTGTACTGCATGTTCAGCTAGACCATTGGATTGAGGATATTCAGGACTACTAGTGACATGTACGAAGTTGCAAATTTCTGAAACAACTAGCTAGTGAATCGAGTACCATTGTCAGAAAAAGTTTGTGTGGACTACCATAAACTGAGAAATGACGTTTTAGCTTAGTAATAACAGTAATTGAGGTTACGTTTGGCAGTAGATCAATCTTAAACCAATTCAAATAAGAGTCTACCAAAACCAAGTAGTGTTGATTGTTCCCCTCAAAGATATCAGTTGCTATAGTAGACAGAGGTAGTTCAGGAAATGGAATTAGCTGAAGTGGTTCTCTTTGCAAATGCGGTCTAATACTATTGCATTCTGATCAAGAAGAAATATCTCTATCAATGTCTTTTGATAATGAAGGCCACAATCCTAATTCTCTTCCTCTTCCCATTGTGGATGAGGATCTTGGGTGACCAAAATGCAAAATCTGAATGTACTCTTGTTGTAAGGAAGCAGGAACAACAATTTTAGGACCTTTGAAAATAATGCCATCTTCCATCAACTCATCTCTGTAAGGAAAATACGCTTGCACCTCAGGTGATACACTAGATTGCTTTGACGGCCATCCGACATGAATGTAATGATTGAGCTTCTGTAAAATTAGATCAGTCTTGAGTGTGATTGCTTAACTCATCTAGTCTAGTGGTGGAAAAATTATGCACTGACATCACATCAAAGTCAAAAGTGTCTGCATCAAGCTGTTCTGTTTTATTTCTAGGTGATCGGGATAAGATATCAGTCAGATAGAATAATTTGCTTTGGTGTAGACCAATTTGAAATAGTACTTCTGAAATTTGAGCATCATTCTTTGTAATCTCGCTGGAGCAGAATGTATAGGTTTCTTTAGAATAGTAACTAGAGGATGATGATCAGTTTCAATCTGAATAAGCTTGACCATTAATATAATCATGAAACTTGGAGCATGCAAATACTATAGCCAAAAGCTCTTTCTCAATTTGAGCATACTGCATCTCAGTTTGGGTTAGTGTTTTAGATGCATAGGCTTCTGGTCTGCCCTCTTGAAGAATAACTGCATCTAGGCCAAAATTTGAAGCATCACAGGAAAGAATAACTGGTTTGTTGACATCATAGTATCGTAACGTAGGTGGGGTGGCAGTTTTTTGCTTAAGCTCTTCAAATGCCTTGTGATGATGTTCCAAACTTGACCATGCAACATTTTTGCATCTTCGCTCTCTTAAAGGTGCTGTCAACTCACTTAAGTCTGATATAAATTTGCCTAAATAGTTGACCATGCCCAGAAAAAGCTGTAAACCTTGTACATTTTCTGGAGCTGACATCTCTAGAATAGCTGCTTGCTTGGTCAGGTCGGGTCTCAAGCCTGTACTTGTAAACAACTGTCTTGCGTACTTAATTTCGGGAAGTCTGAATTTGCACTTTAGAGGATTGAGCTTTAAGTTTACTACACGTACTCTGTCTAGAACTTTCTTGAGGTTTCTGTCACGCTCTGCTTCATGATTGCCTCCAACTATTAAATCATCTACTATTGTGGCACAAGGATAACCTGGAAAATTTTGTTCTATTGCATGCTGAAAAACTTTGTTTGCAGAATTTATTCCAAATGGCATCTGTAGAAATCTGTATCTGCCAAACGGAGTACCAAAAGTAGTTAGAAATGAGGATTTGTGATCAAGCAACACTTGCCAAAATGAACTCTTTGCATCCAAAACAGAAAATACAGTGGCATTCGGTATTAGAGCCGCAACTTCTTCAAATGGGCACATTGGATGATATGGTCTCATTAATGCTTTGTTCAAATATCTAGGATCAATGCATATTCTGATTTCATCTGAGCCTTTTTTGTGAGTGGCTACCATGGACGACACTCATTAGTAGGTTCTGTAACTGGACAAATCAGACCTTGCTGCACCATTTTGTCCAGCTGAGCTTTAACTTTATCTTGCATAGCTCTCGGAACTCTTCTCGCTGGTCTGACTACTGGAGTGATCTCTGGGTCTAACTTCATGGAGTACACAACTGGAAGCTTGCCCAATTTGTTATGGAAAACATCAGCATACTCAGAAAATGGCTTTGGAGAAATTGAAACTCGTCACGTGATAAAACTTCTTTAGCAAAAGAAAGCAGATTCATTCTTAAACTATCTTTGAGACCCAATAAAGATTGCACTGATCTTCAGACTACATAGAATAACAAGTCAGATAAGATGGAAGCATCACTGAGCCTTCAGTTTGAATTTCTTCACCTCCATAAGCAACAAATCTCACACTGCTGGTTATATTGAGTTGTTCATTAGTTCTCACTCTTGCAAATGTGTCTGCTGATATAACATTACACTTTGACCCAGTGTCTAGTTTAAGCTGTGTGGATTTTCCATTGATCCGAACAGTACAAAACACTTCACTTCTGATTAATAAGTTTACTGCATCAACTCTTTCACCAATCACTGATACACCATCTACAAAGAAAGCTGACTGTTTCGGCTCTACTTGATCAACTTGCTTTTTTTGTGTGACCTTTCTTTACAACTGGGTGAAGCTTACTTGATTTGCAAAACTTTTGGAAAGGATTCCATTTTTTGCACTTGTAACATTGCTGACCAAATGCTAAGCACTTCTCTCTTTTAGATTCATGATTTGCACCACAGTTGCGACAGTTAACAATAAAGCTTGATTTGGGTTTTGCTGATTCATGTTTGTGCTGCACTGAGCTGGTGCTGAAGCTCGCACTTTTCCTGGAACTTTCTAGAAAACCTCGTGGCTTCTTTGGAAATCCTGTAGCTGCCACATGCTTAGGCCTGTTCTTGTTTGCCACATGTTGCATACTGTCTATGTTTGCTCTGGAACCCACTGAAACCATGCTGTTGTCACTTGCAAGCATACTTGTATGTTCTTCTGTCACCTCATCAATTTGACAAATTTCTATTGCTGTACTTAACGTTGAATCACTGTCACAAAGTAAAATCTTTCTCACAGCAGCACTATTAATACCACATACAAGCCTGTCCTTTATCAGCTCATCTTTCTAAAGTCAGTTATTATGTAACATGCAAATGTTTCCCCTGGTTTCTGATTTCTGGTGTAAAACAAATGCATCTCTAATGTAATATTTGTCTGGGGGTTGCACTTTTCTCTGAATTTGCGCTTCAAACACTCTGGGTCTTTCCTTGATTTGGCTTGTACAACAATATGGTGGTTTGCACCTTCTCCTTCATACACTGCTGGCGCAAACACAAATGAATGCTCTCTTTCTATGTCCTCAGACCCTAGGCTTAGCAAAATGAATGCCCTGGGCTTTTTGATACTTTGCTGGACTTTGCAAAATAAAACTTTTTGGGATTTTCAATACTTTCGGAATTTTATTGGTAAAGGCAGAAATGCTAAAGTCATTTATCACCGTCACTTGCTAAGGTCATTGTGAGCACTGTAATACTCTTGCAATGTCGTCCTTTGCAAGAAAACATCTCTTCTCATTGTAAGAACAAATTAAGCAATTGCACAATGAGAACAGATCGAAAATCTGTTGCCCAAATCTCAGTAACTTTCAAAGTAATTGCACTTTGCGAATAACTGCATACAGCACACTGAAATGTCCCCAAAATGGCAGTACCTTGCTAGGCAACTCTTTACAGTACACGAAGCACTCTGTAATGGCGGTACTTTGCGAATAGACATACCCAGTGCAAGAACTTTTTGAAGTAACTATACTTTGAATTGATTACGTGAAATAGTTGCACTTTGCACACAATGAGCTCTTTGAAATACATGCACAGTAATAAGCACACACTGTAAACACTTTTACACACACTGAGATACTTCAAATAACTTTAGTTACACCCTTGATACAATACAAAGTCGAAGTTATGCACAAACACAGCACTTTGCCAAAACACATACAGTCGCCTTGCTTTAGTTCTGCTTAATGTGCCTCTTCTTTTCTTATTATATTAGTTTTATTTGTTTAAGCCCTTTTTCATGTCCAGTGTATTTCTCTTGTGCTCGTTTTACTCTAAACGTGCTCAACTTTGCCTTAAACACATTCGTTTTGTTTTAAACATACTTGTTTTTTGCTTTACTCTTATCTTAAACATTTTCTTTAATTAAACTTTTTTTTGTACTTTCCGCTTGCCTGATAATGTGGTTTGTGCCCTTGTAATTCCCCTTTTTCCATCTTTCCCATCGACTAATAATTCTTATTTCTCATTTCCATTGATTTTTTTTTGGTTATGTTTGTGCTCGTTTCTCTTGGTTTTACCTTTGCTGTCGTCTTTACATCTCATTGCGCCAAATATTCTTCTCTCTTCCATCACGGTTCTGACACATGTCGCTTTCGTGTTAGGACACGAATAAACGAGTCTTCATGGGTTCTGTTCAAGTAGCTTTATTTCATACAAACACAGAATCATTATAGAGGCTTACTTGACTATAACTTGTATCCTGCGGTGGTGGTGCTGCGGTAGCATTGTCGCCTCACAGTAAGACACTGTCCGGTTCGATTCTCAGCTAGAGCGTCTTCTGCGTGGAGACATGAGTGAATGGGCGTACCTTCGTTGAAGGTTGTGTGTCGGGGCTGGTAACTCGGCACGTAAAAATCAACTACCAATCATTAGCGGACCGGAGTTCCGCTGTGGTGACCCCTAACCGGGAAAAGCCGAAAGACACAAACAAACAAAACTTGACTATAACTTATATGCAAACTAACAAGTGCAATCATGCATACTTACTCTCTGGCTGCTTCTACAAAAAGCACTAGCGATTGCATGTGGCTGGAATTTATACGTGCACGTATAGCCTTGCATGCTTCTTAAAGATAAAGCACACACACTTTGCATTCTGATCTACAGTATCCACTTATGTAGACAGCTGTTGGATACATACAGGGGATGAAAGGAAGATGTGTAGAAAAAATGGGGAAGATAGGAAGTAGAGGGCTCAAAGTAGTGCAACATACAGAAGTGTGCATGATAGCAGAAGGCAAGGCACTGCTTGTTTTAATAGGTCCCATATTTATCAATATTCAGCCAAGTTTCCAGGAACAGGTGGTATTCCTGTGGAAAGTGGACATTACAAGGGAAAAATGCAATGATAAAGATCTGAAAGATTTTGTTTAACAGTATTTTAAAAGGAGGAAAAGCACCAATATCTTGGAAGAAAGCTATGGTGGCTGTATTGTCGAAGATATTAAAAGACCCAGCTTCATGGAGATCCATTTCAGTTTTAAACCAAATATCTGATGTCGTTTTCATTCTACCTTATGAGTGGATTATGGATCCGAACCTTAGATTTCGACTCTGCTGCATTTTTACAAACTTAGGTTCCAGCCTTGAGCTCCTCCTACTATCCACAATATTCTACACTGTACTCAACCTCTACAGATCTCATTTGCCACAATTGCTGGCAGACATGGTTCTTCAGTCTGGTGTTCAATAGAGTTTTTCCATTTGGGTGACATACCTCCCCTCCTATTAGTTATCACTGGCGTTAGGTTTTTTTGTTTGTTTGTTTGTTTGTGTTTGGCGTCTTAACAGCTTTTCCTTCTATCTCCATTAAATTCCCTTTTTGTCTGACTTATAAAAAAGTAGTGTAAGTAGTTTAAATAGAGTTTTTCTCTTTCTGACATTTATTTTTTTTCTTAGCTTTAACTGGTTGCTACTATTATGTCTGGCAGGCCTGCTGGTGTTAAACACTGTTCGGAAATTGGGCACAAAGCCCCACATTCTGACACCCATAATAAATGTGATTATTGTTAGGTGCTGAACATCTGCAGTTGGTCTGTGACATCTGTGAGAGCTTTAACCCCAGGGACATTACTGACTGCAGAAATAAGCTGATTCTTCAAGGACTGTTGCCTTCCTCTTCCTCCTCTTCACCAGGGGCTCAAACCTCCTCAGAATCTCGTGGCTCTTGTGACTCTAAGAAGTGCTGTCATAAGACTTTGAGGGCCACTTCGAGCCACCTACAAAAGTTTCCAAACCTTCGGATCTGAAGCTGTCAGACCCAAGGCCTATTTTGGCTGTTGTTGATCTGGGATGCCATCCCTTGGAGCTGGCAGGAAGTATGAGTACAGTTACTTCTCCAAGACCTTCTTTTCCTTTCTCTGATCCTAGTTCTTCAGATCTGAGAGTCAGGAGTCAAACTCCTGAGGTGTCCATTAGGTCAGTATCCCCGACCTTACTGTCAAAAAGTTTGCAAACTCCCACCAGTTAAAACCAGAGTTAGTGGCTTCCTCTAGATCCTCCAGGAGCCTTTGTGAGCTAGATAGGTTGATGTGGAAGTTCCTGGGAGCCCAGATTCAGATGGGGGTTTTACCTACTCCATCCAATCTCTGATATGCGAGTGTTCCATTGTCTCAAACCAGATCTCCTTCTCCGATCCGGCCTACTCGGAGCACCGGGATTGGAGATACCTGAGAGAGTTGGCCTCGAATCTGAGGAAATTATTTGTTTTTTTTCAACTCCCAACGGTTACCCTGACTGGCTGTGGTCTGAAATCCTCAGATCATAGTGGGTCTCGGATCCCTGGTGTCAGCATCAGATCCTGGGGTAGGGGTTCGGTTCCATCCTTATCGGAGCTGTCCCTTACCCTCAGCGCTTTGGCACTTGACAGCTCAGGTTCGATTTTCCCTAGAGACCTCAGATCCACAAGTGTCCCATCTCTTTTCTCCTTGGATGCTTTGGCTCTGAGGGGGTTGGGGAGGGCATCTCCAGGTCTGTCGGCCTTCCAGGTGGTGGAAAGGGTCTTCTCTTCTCAAAGAGACCCAACCTCTCAGATCTGCGTTCCTCCCCATTATCCCTCACTGGATCTGACTTCTGAGCCCGTCACACCTATCCAGGGTCAGCCTACCTTATCAAGCCTCCAAGAAATGCTCCTAGAGGGAGCTCCCTCTTCTTCCAATACCTCCCCTGATCATCCCACGGTGGAGATCCCCCTCAAGAAGATGTGCAAAAGGAGGCACATAGACTCCCATCTGGAATCTGTCACCGAGGACACAGACTTTGAGGGAGAGGGATCCCCACGATCACCACTGGAAGATGTCTCCTTTGGAGACGTACTAGAAAACCTTAGACAGAGGTGGTTGGTCAGACCAGAATCCCTGTTCTGAAGCATCTGTGTTTTTGGAGGCTTTCGGGACAGACCTGTCTACGTCTTGGGTGACCCCCCCCCCCAATAGATGACCATATAGATTTGGTCTCAAACCAGGCTTGGAAGGAGCCGGACACGATCGAACCAATGCCAAAATGTTCAGACAAGTTTCCCCCCAAGGACCACCTTCACTGAACCAAGGGCATACCTGTAAATGTTATGGTTGTAGGAGCAGCTACCAAAAAAGTTAGCCGAGCAGTGCTGAACTGTCCATCCGCTGAACAGGGAGTCCAGAGTTATGGGCAGGTTTGGTAAGCATGTTTATGCTTCAGCTACCTTCTCACTGAGAGAATTAAATTATTTGGCACATTTTACTAGATCGCAGAGAGATCTTGTTAAGGAACTGTCTGACTGTGTAGCAGAGACCATGTCAATGGAGGACTTCAAGGAAGTATCTCCCCAGTTGGCTGCTTTCTCCTCATTGTCTAACTCCTCCATGAAGCTCTTCTCCCATTCAGTGGAGGATTCCTCAAGAGCAACTGGCTCAGTCATTGCTATCAAGAGACATGCCTGGATGAGGCTTTGCAACTTTGCGCAACCTTTCAAGGCATCTTTTGTTAGTGCTCTCTTTGATGGCTCATTTTTGTTCGGGCCTTCAGTCAAATATACTCTGACGCACAGCGAGAAGAAAGGAAAGACTCTGTCTGACATAGGGATCAAGTTTTCTACTCCTCAACAGACTTTATCAAGAAACCAACAAAGAGGTAAGAAAACATGGTTCAGAATCCCAAGGGTTTTTCCTAGAGCAACACAGGGATTCTTTCTCTAGGAGCAAAGGAGGAAATTTCAATGGGAGATGCCATCCCAATGGCAGAGGGGTCTGCAGAGTCCGGGTTTCAGGAAATGCTTTTCTGGTAACCCCTACCAGGGCTCCTGAAGTGTTGCTCTAGTGTTGTACTCTGGAGGCAGAGGGAGGTTGTTTTTCGCTACACCCAAATGACTGGACCGAAGTAACTACAAATACATGGGTGATGAGCATAATTTCCAAAGATAATTAAATTAAATTTTCCCTTCCACATCAAGTGAAATGGAGGAGACTTCCCAATGTTCCACCCAGTCGGAGGGAGCATGCAGTATGAGAACTCCAAAAACTGCTACAAGTAAAAAGTCATCAAAAAGGTCCTGACCGGACAAAAAGGATTCAGAACTTACTCCCAGTTGTTTAGTGCCAAAGAAAATCATGGACCTGAGACCAGTCCTGGATTTAAGCAAATTAAATCATTACATGAAGAAATCAAAGTTCCGGATAGTCACAGCTCAGTCCATACTACTGCTGCTGAGGAAAGATGATTGATTGGATGTGCTCAATAGACTTGAAGGATGTATACTACCATATCAAGATTGACAGGCGTTCCAGAAGTCATCTGTACTTTCGGCTAGGAGCCAGTCACTTCCAATTCAGAGGACTGCCTTTTGGTCTCACCACAGCCCCCAGGGTGTTTACCAAGTGCATGGCAGTAGTTGCAGTTCACCTCAGACTGCAGGGATTCTCGGTGTCTCTGTTCTTAGATGACTGTCTTCTAACTACCCCAACCAAGCATCAACTTATGCAGGCCAAGGATTATTTGTTTCAGATTTCCAACTCCCTGGGCATCACTGTAAATTTGGAAAAATCTCATCTATCCCCAGTTCAAAAGCTGGAAGTCATTGCGGTTCT
Source organism: Protopterus annectens (assembly GCF_019279795.1). Lineage (NCBI taxonomy): Eukaryota > Metazoa > Chordata > Ceratodontiformes > Protopteridae > Protopterus > Protopterus annectens. Next base: position 806,952,540 of record NC_056731.1, on the reverse strand, counting down.
CCTGGATACGACTATTCAAATAGCATCTTTGTCCCCCCCCCATTGCATTCAGATGCTGAGAGACCATGTTCAGACTGTTTTAGATCTCCCTTCACCACTGGTGAGGTTAATTCTTCAAGCTCTTGGTTCTGTGGCAGCTGCCATCAGTCGTGTTCTGTTGGCCTGATTTTTTATGAGAGTTCTCCAGTGGACACTGGTCTATTCTTTACCAGACTTTATCTGTTCCTGTCAAATTGACACCCATTTGTAAGAGGCACTTACTATGGTGGATTCTTTCGAATGATCTGTTCCTTGGCAGACCATTTATTCTTCCCTCCCCCATAGCCACTGTGACCATGAATGCTTCCCAACTGGGGTGGTGAGAGCATTTCAAGGGAAGATGGTCCAAGGCACATGGACTTCAATAGAGACCAGATTGCATATCAGTGTTCTGGAGATGAGTGGTCCTCCTAACGTTGCAAGCCTTTCAGGACATTCTCCCTTTAGGGGACTATTGCAATTCACACAGACAACATGTCAGTAGTCTGGTATATCAACAAACAAGGAGGAACCTAATCATATCCTCTGTGCAGAGAGGCAATGTGAGTCTGGAAATGGGTGATATCTTCAGACCAGTTTCTGACTGGAACTCGTATACCGGGGAAGTGTAACTTTCTAGCAGTCAAGCTCAGCAGGTCCATTTTGACACCACACAAGTGGTTCCTCAGTACATCAGTAGTGAATCTGATTTTCCACCCAGTGGGGCTATCCCACCTGCGATCTATTTGCACCCCCACAGAACAACAGGTAGAGGAGGTACTTTGCTCTGATACCCCCTCTGGGGGAGTCCCCAAGGGATGCTGTATTTCATGACTGGCCCTTTGGTCTCCTTTATGCTTATCCCCATTACCACTGATCCCAAAGTTTCTAAAGAAAGCAAAAAGGTTGATGGTCTCAGTAATCCTCATTGGTCCTACTGGCCTCATCAGATATGATTCTTCTTCCTCTGGTCTCACCTAAAATGTCATTCATAGATACTGGAACCCAGACAGGATCTCCTTTCTCACCCATTGGAAGGCCTACATCATAATCTAGCCACTCTCAAACTGACCGCTTCATTTCTCCAATTCCAATGATTTATATTAAAAGGTCCAGGCTCTCTTCCCCTGTTTGTGATGTAGTTTTGGCTTCTCAGAAATCTTCAGCTAAGAAGGTATACAAAAGCAAATGGAAAGGTTTACCATTTGGGACTCTAAAGAGAATATTGATCCTATCTCAGCTTCAGTGTCAACCATCCTTCTTTTTCTTACTTCCCTTTTCAAGGAAGGGGCTAGTTTTTCCGCAGTCAAGCTTCACTTGGTAGCCTTATCCAATTTTCATGCTGGAGACTCTTCTAGACCCCTGTCCATGTCTAGATTATGCAAAGCATTCATTAAGGAAGGTTTCCTCCTTAGATCTCCGATTAAAGACCATCTCCCTCTTGGGATCTCACTGTTATACTTCAGGGTTTAATTCCCTTTGAACCAGCTAGTGACTGTGACATGAAGTACCTTTTTTGGAAAACTGTCTTTTTGCTTGCCATTACATCAGCAAAGAGAGTCTCAGAGATTCAGGCCCTTTTGTCCAGGCCACCGTGTATCATGTTTCATAAAGATAAGATTTCTCTTTGTTCTTCTCCTTTCTTCATGCCCAAAGTAGCCATAGAGTCTAGCATTAATTGATCCAACTGCCTGTCTTCTTTCCAAATTTCGCCAGTAAGGGCGAGTACTTGCTACATCTTCTCGATGTTCACAGACCATTATGTTTTTATCTTCACAGAACAAAATATAGAAAATCTGGTCAATTGTTTGTGTCCTTTTTACCCTAAACATCTAGGCCTGCAGTATCCAAAGTTACACTTGCTAAATGCATTACTGACTGTATATCCTTCATTTATTCCAACTGTGGCCTGAAATTGCATTGTTCTCCAAAAGTGCGTTCTACCAGATCTGTGGCTCCTTCAGCTGATTTTTCCTCTAGAGCTTCCATCAGCAGTATTTGTGCAGCAGCCACTTGGTCAAAATCTTATACATTTGTGACATATTACAAATTGGACATTGTTCAGGAATATCCTTCTTCGAGGCCACCCAAGAGTTACGCAGCTGAGGGCTCTGACCCATTCGTGAGGAAGAATGAAAAGGACAACATCAGATTTTGAAGTTATGTACTTCAAAACTTGGTATCGGTGTTGGCCTATTATTCTTCAACATTTAATTGCTACTCTGGAAGGCTAGAGGTTTGAAATTGTTTTATGACTTCCAGGAGCTGCAGCAGAGCTTAAAAAGGGTGTGTGTGTGTGTGTGTGTGTGTGTGTGTGTGTGTGTGTGTGTGTGTGTGTGTGTGTGTGTGTGTGTGTGTTATAGACATACACGTGTTAAATCCTGACCGCTTTTAACAAAGGGGGGAAGCATGGGAACCAGAAGTCAGATGTCCAGATTTATGTGATGTCATTCTGTAATCCTTCACTAAAAATAATGTTTAATGCTAGGTGAGAAGGAAGTCTCAGAGCACTCTGTTCTTGGAACCTGACAAAGAAGGACCCCTCACCTACTTCATCTTGCATTGCTCTAGTAAGTAACCAGGGAATAATAAATTCTTTAGATCAGTCAGGAAAATATAGTGAGACTAGTTAAGTATTGTTTTTCTGTAATTATCTGAACCTGTCCACCTGTGTTATTTTTAATATTTCCTATGATTGAAACTCTGGTGTTTATTGCAAATAGATATTTAGTATTTTCATGCTCTTTTATTATTTATTATTAAATATATTTAAACGTTTCATTGTGGCTGGTCTTGCAGAGAATATATTACTGTCTGAGTACTTGTATATATTTGGTGACAGCTCTGGCCACTCCTGAAAGCCTTACTGTACTGGCCAAACACTACCATTTGTATTAATATTAATTTCACTCAGTATAATTGGGTACCCTTGTAAGAGCCTTGGAGTAGCTGGCGTTGGAGTGTCTGGTGTCTGTGTAACTACCTTATAATCTGGGCAGAAGGTGGCATAGCTAGTGAATCTGTGCCAGCCTTTCCCAGTGGTGTGTGTGTGTGTGTGTGTGTGTGTGTGTGTGTGTGTGTGTGTGTGTGTGTGTGTGTGTGTGTGTGTGTGTGTGTGTGTCAGCTGCTTGGAGCAGGGACATGAAACACTGGTTTTGCAGAAAGGGGTGCTGAAGGACTTGGCTCGGGCACTCTGGTGAGGACCCAACCCTTCAGCTGTGCCAGTGGGGAGTCTTATTGGAGATCTGGAGAGAGCCCCCCCCCCCCAGACTGACTGTGTTCCCTGTGTGCTTTTAAGGGAAATTGTACTTGATGCAGAGCGCTGCATCTGGAAATGCTAAGTGTATCCATTTTTGTTCCAAATGAATGTACCTGTCTAGTGCCAGTGGTGAGGATTCGGGCTTCTTGATTACTGGTCCAGAATGAGGATGTCACAAGGACAATAGAAGTATTTGCATTGCCTGATACAATAATAAGTTAATTAGAAGGATATATGAATGATCAGAGGCAAGAATTATAGTGGGAGGGTTCCTCTCTAAGTGGTGCTTGAACAGGGGAATAAGGTAGGGGTGTCCGCTTTTTCTCCTCTGTTATTTGTTTTATATTTACAGCCCTGGCAAAGAAAATAAGGGGCTCAGAAATTCAAAGTTATAATTGTTGTGGTAGTCAAGAAAAGTTGGCTTTATTTACAGATATTATTTTTTACCTGATAAATCCAGAAAAGGACATCTCAGTGTTGCAGAACATTTTGAAGCACTTTCAAATCTTTTCAGGATATAAAATGAATGAAGGTAATTTATGGCTGTACCCTTTCTTTTATGTAGCCACACATGAATTGATTCGGCACTATCCATATTTATGGGGACATGTTAAGATGGAGTATTTAGGAGTAGGGATTAAAAAAAGTTTATTTTATGGCAAATAATGATAGTGGGAAAAGACTAAAAACATAATACAAAAACCGAGAAACTGAAAGGTCTTGTTTATGGATAGGAGGATACAAGCACTGAAAATGGTTTTAGTCCCTTTAATTTTATATACGAGTCAGCCATGTTTTTATCAGCCAGGGGAGAAGTTGTGTCCACTAATTAATAAGGAGTTGAATTAATTTATCTGGGAGGGAAAGGGGGCAATAGTTAAGTGGGATGAGTTCATCCTTCCAATAGAACAAGGTGGTTTAGGATAACCTGGTTTGAAGGGTAATTTTAGAACTCAAAACATGTGCGTAACTCAAGCAGAAGGTTATAATTCAAAATGGAAGAAAAAGAAATGGATAATGATGAAATAGGGGGATTTTCTTGAAAAAAGAGAGTGGGATTTTGGATGCAGAGCCTTAAGTAGAATAATAACCATACAGAGTATTATATTTATAAAGTAGCAGAAAGTATTGTAAGAACTAGCCAACTTGAGAATGGAGAACCACATCAAGCAGAGTATCTCTTTACCCCTTTTTTAAGTGCAACCTGGATAACTGGATTGGAAACAGAAAATATACCCCTGAGATTCCACCCATGTCCTTGCTGGACAGGGGAATTTGGTGCTGATTTGACTAAACATGGGCTAAACTCATGGCTAGGCTTATAAGGACTTTGGGGCCAATAGCCTTGTAACCTCCTATGATCCTGTGAGAAAGCAGTTTTTGCTAGTAGGGGTGACTGCAAGTAGGGTACAGAAGAATAGGCAAGAGGGGGCTTGAATTTACTAGAGAAAACTGACAAAGGAACCAAGGTATTGGGAGCAAATTAATAGAGAAGGTCAAGGTAATAGAGTGGGATGAAGCCAACAAGATTTTTGGACTGCATGCTAGAACGTGCCTTCCCTACCAGGGATTTATATCATAGTATAGACAAATAAAAATGGATAGGGGAATCTTAAGTGAAAGACCTGGTTTGGTGGGGCTTTTAGTTGAATCATGAACAGAAGCTGCTATTAAAAAAAAAAGGATAATTAGTAGAGCATGTAAAACATTGCATGATAACTGTCAGTCTGAGGAGGTTACAAAAGATTGATAAAAGAAACTGAAAAAGCAATTTACAAGAGAACAATGGGAAGGACATATGTATGGCGCACACGTAACCAGTAAAGTCCAGAAGGTTTAGGATCTTTGCTTAAAAGTGTTTGCATACATATTTTTATACTCCTAGCAGACTTGAAAGAATTTTTCCTCAGGTAGACAGCAAATGTTGTAGGTGTGATGGGGAAGAAAGACAAAACTCGAGGCATGTGTTTTAGAAATGTAATGAGTTGTAACTAAGAATGATTTTTTTTTTAACTGACACATAGAATCTGAATTGTCTAGACATAAGGCCTTACAGAATATTATATTCATAAAGTTGCAGAAACTATGCTAAGAACTAAGCCAACAATCTAATGGAGAAAGGAGATTTTGCCAACATGTATGACCTCATGTAGGGTATAATAAAATAGGCAAGAGAATTTACTGGAGATAATTGGCAAAAGAACCAAGGTTTTGGGACCAAATGAGAGAGAGAGAGAGAGAAAGAAAGGTAATAGAATGGAATGAGGCCAAGCAGATGCTTGGATTGCATACTGGAAACTATCTTCCCCATCCGGGATTGGTGTTGAGTATAGCTAAAGGGAAAACGAGTGCTAAGTGAAAGATCAGCTGTGGTACAGTAACTCTTAGAATCAATCACAAGAGGTTAGAAAAGATTGGAAAAAGACTGGAACAGCAGTTTACAAATAACAGTGAAATAACATCTGAATGGTTTCTAAGTATTCAAAAAAGTCCAGAAAGCGTAAGATGTTTGTTTGGAATGGTTCGCATATGTGTTTTTACACCTGAAGCAGGCCTCAAGACAATTTTTCCTCAAGTAGATAGCAAACGCTGCAGGTATGATGTATAAGTGAGAGGTAACTGAGAACTTGTTTTTTGGAAGTATAACGATTTGGCAGATTTTAAAAATTTGTACAGAGTATCCTGTTAGACATGTTGGCAAATAGCTATAATGAGGGAAATGATTTTTTTTAGCTGGGACACAGGGTCTGAATTGCCTATATGTGGTAAGAATTTACAAGGTTTCATGCTGTCAACTGCCAGAAAAAGCAATTAGTATGTTTTGTTTTCTTTTCTGTTAATGAATTTGTGTTTGTGTCTTAAGTAATAAAGTAATAAGTGTTTAAAATGTGTATTCACAGGATGCTAAAATCAAAGGCATGCCGTTTTTCATTTTTCTTTCATTAACCACAATAATCCTACATTACCAAAAACAAGCAGAGATGGTTCACATGGGCAGCACATGTAGTATGCAAACTGTGTTACTCAAGTGAAGTTTTGTATTCTGGCTCAGTTTAAAATAGTGTATGAAATTCGTAATTGTGAGTCATATCGATGATATTTTTTGAGAGACTTGTATTTGACAAAGTACTTAGAGACTTTCCTAGCAAAAGTACTACTGATAAACATTTAAAATGGACATCCTTGGAGATTTCTTAGCATCAAAATGTGCCTTTGGAAGGCAGTTATAACTTTCCGTTTTGTTCACTTGATTATACCTTAATTTATCCATGAACATTTTTTGTTAGCAGTGGCTTTGTTTGCCATAGTTCATAACCCACAATATCTAGAACAAGACTTTTTTATTGCTGTAGTTTTTTTCAGGATATTAGAGTCACTGTTTTCTTTATTTTTTTTTTCTGCTGAAATAAATTAGCTTCTCTCTAAAACATCATCTGTCTTTTGTTTTAGTCTTGATCTATTGCATGCGTCATCCTGAGTAGTACTGGGCAGTACTGAAGTACATGTAGGTTAAACAACATTGTGATGGTGTTATATTTTGTTGTGCTCTTCAGTAGTTTGGTGATGGTTTTACTAATTTGTTAATCAGGTAAGTTATCTGGTCAAATGTTCCTTTTCAGTTACAACTCATTGGAGCAATAGAAATCATATACAAAGAGAAAAATACAGTACTTGATGAATTCTAAATGCATATGAAGACACAATACCAAAAAGGAGAGAAAATTTAATGTAGAAGTACATAATACATATTTATATACAGAATATATACTTAGCTGTACTTGCACATGTTTATGTACTTTAGTGTTTTGCATGACATTGGCATGCATGAGACCTTTCTTTAACCATTGTCTTGAAAACAAGCAACTTCAGCTTCTTTTAAGCAGATATTTTAAGCCGGTTTTAAACTGTTTCACCTCTTGGGGTGTTGAGATTTTTGTAGGAAGGTGAATCTAAGTAGCATGATCTATCCATAGTCAGTGTCAGTGGAGCAACAGGTAGAACATTCACTTTTGGTGCAAAAGACTATGGATTCTATTTCACACCAGGTACATGGATTGCTGACACTGCAGCATAAAGGGGTGCAGCAGTGTACCATCCTTTGGATGAAACTTTAAACCAAGGTCCTATCTCCTTGAATTGGTGGTAGCTCACGTGGATGTAAAAGATCCCACAGCACCTATCAAAAAGAGTAGAGGGAAGCTCCTCAATTCTCCTTCCAAATTTCCACAGTAATATAAATACCACCTCAGGTCTCCCCTTAAACAAAGCTACAAATATGGCTCTTTCCCCAACAGATGGTTTGAAGAGAGGTCCGACTAGTGTTAGATTATTATTCTGACTACTTCTGAGAGAGTAGCTCTTTTTTAGTGGGAGAATATGTCTAAGAAGTAGAAAATAGCCATGTTTAAGGATTTTAAATAGTATTGTACCAAGTAGAATGGATGCCCTAGAAGATACAGCTAATTAAGTCCCTTCAGGGTGCCACAGTGGTGATTATGATGGTCTGCTACAATAAGTTGATTATTTTTCCACTGTTTGGATGCTGTGGGTTTGCGTGTGTTTTTGTGTGTGCTGTATGCTGAGTGCAAACATAGTACTGATAGACCATATTCTAATTTTGTCATCAGTAACCTAGAGGTTCTAGCAGAGAGAGAGAGGTAAGACTTATGTTACTCTGTTACATAAAACTGAGAGAGTACATTTGCAGTGACTTTGTCTGTATGCATTTTAAAAAGAAGGGCTGGGTCTAGAGTGATTCCCAATTATTTTTGTTCATTTACGTTAGGGTATAATAGAACCATTATTGTCTTTTAGTACCATTTAGATATCTATTGAGGAGTGGTGAACAGCATTGTATTAGTTTTCTTTGGGTTTATTAATTTATTTGCAGTTGTTCGTTTGCATAGTTTAAAAAAAACTATTTTGTAGGTTGATTTGTATGGTACGTGAAGATATCATGCAAGTCTAATAGGAGGAGATCACAAGTTATATCCGGTCTTATAAGGTATGGTGAATGCAAATGCAGTGTGTAAGCATTTAAAGGAGGTTAAAACCCATCAAAATACGCAATTGGTGAAGACTAAGTTAAGATTTTGACTGTTGTATGCTAACAGGCATATTCAGTGCTTTCCTTTCTAAACTGTAAAGAAGACACACAGCTATGTGACTGCATCAAGCAAAAATCATCATACTTCTCTGTATAACAGTCAATGTTATGTAGTCCAATCTCTACTACATTCTTACCCGTGGGTTCGGAGCCGAATGCCGGCTCCGACTCGGCCAAACTTTTTTAGCTTGAAGTCTTTCTATTAGCTGGCCTAAGAAGGTATCCCATGCTGCATTGCTCTCTATCCCCAGATCTCATTTGCCGCTCGTGTAGCTCGGACGTGGTCTCGCTCTTGGCTGTGGCTAAGTACCCTTTTTCTTCCTTATCAGAGAAATTTGTTGCAAACAAAAAGCTATTTTAATAGCTATTGTGTGTTCTCATCTTGTCTTGTAAGAATATTGTGTTTGGATCGTTTTTTTTTTTTTTTTTTGTGGTATCCCACTAGCTGTTTCCAGCGGGCTAGGCCCGTTTCAGTTAGAGGACTTAGTCTGTCCCCTTGCTTCTTTGTGTCTTTTAAGTTTACCAGGTCAAAATACCGTTTAAATTAGAGGTATTAGTCCCTTCTCCCTTGTGTTTTTGTCTAAGGATCATTTAACTTGGAGATCTTGTGGTATTGTGTGTTGTAGTTTTTTTTTTCCCGCCTTGTGACTGTTTGACTTTTGGTCATTTATTCAGTCTTTGATTGTCTTGGTGCTTTATTAGCGTTGGTTAACTATGTCCAAAGATACTAAGGAGCACAAGCCCTTGGGCTTCAAGAAGTGCTCTAGGTGCAGTTACAAAATGTCCATTACCGATGGACACTCCGTCTGTGTATATTGTCTGGGAGCAATTCATCTCCAGGAGTCCTGTAGCTTCTGACATGCTTTTAGTCCGTGAGTTCTTCAGGAAAGGAAGAATAAATTGATTTTGAAGGGACTTCTGAAACCCTCCTTCGAGGAGGGTCTGGAGAGTTCTTCCAGCTCTAAGACTAAATCTTCAAAATCAAAAAAGAGATCTCCAGCTCCATCAATCTCCTCGGAGCCACCGGAGAAAATAGCAAAGTCTGCTTCAACATCCTCTGCTCCATTGTCTTCGGGGCCATAGGAAGTGTCAGTTGTTATGGAACCTGCTTTGGCTCCAATTTTCTTGGAACCTGTTTGGAGTCGATTGCCTAGCATTAGGCCAGTATCCCCTCCTCGCAGGTGCCCTTCGGAGAGGAGGTCTCAAATCTCCTTCTCTATCCTCTAAATCCTCCAGGACTTTATAAGATGTGGATGTCGATAGAGTGGTGCAGAGACTCCTTCAGTCACTGGTTCTGGCAAAATTGTTCTCTGCTCCGACCCAGTCGGCTCCGGAGCCGGTCCCCCAACCTACTTCGATACTTCCTCCGAGCACACCTCAGCTTTTGGAGCCGGAGTGCTCGGATCCGCGTGATGTCCCTAGGTCGGTTCAGACAGCCCCTCCTGGCTTATCGGTGCCGACATCAGCTCCGACCCAGACGGTGCTGTCCATGGGGTTCAGAACTCGGGATTCTTCGGTTGGACCCGAGGGAGAGGCTTTGGGACACCTCTCTGCTCCTAGTCTCCCTGTCGGTGCTTCGGCCTGGGGAAGTTCAACTCCTGTCGTGGCTTCGGAGGCTGGTCTTTCTTTGAACTCTGGTTGACCAGCCTTCGAGGCCATGTAGAGCACGCTGGCCAGGTCGTCAGCGGCATCATGCAGGTCGGTCATTCTGTCCCCTACTACACCAGTGCAGGGGTCTGATCGCCATCTATCTCTAGACAGCAAAGCCCCAAGGCCTCAGGGTACCTCCATGAGTGGTCTCCACATTTCTGAGGGTCTCTCAGAGTTTTTGCCTGAGGAGCCACCCAGAAAGAAGACATACAAGAGGAAGCACATAGATTCCCAAGATAAGTCTTTCACATCAGGCACCGACCTCGAGGTATCGGAGGGGTCCCCCAAGTCATCCTCTGAGGATGTTTCTTTCTCTGACATCCTAGAAATTTTGAAAGAAAGAGGTGACTGGCCATCCAAAACCCCCTCCGAGGAGGAGTCGGTCTCCCTGAAGGCCTTTGGTACTCAGCCCTCTGCCTCCTGGGTATCTCCACCCTTTGACGAGCTTCTGGATTTGGTTTGTCGAAGGGTGTGGGAAACCCTTGACTCTGTGGAACCAGTCCCCAGGAGACCCAATAAATTTTTGTCTGCTCCTCCCGATAAGGAATTTTTGTCCAAGGGAGTCCCTGTGGATGCCATGGTGGTGGCAGCTGCCACTCAGAAGGAATTAGCCGAGACTTCTTCCACCGTCCATCCCCCTAACAAGGAGTCTAGGACCATGGACCAGTACGGGAAGCGTACTTTTTCTTCAGCGACCTTTACCTTACGGTCACTGAATTATTTATCACACTTTACAAGGCTCCAGAGAGATCTCCTCAAGGCGGTTGGAGATTCTCTCATGGGTAATGTTTCTGAGTCGGTGGCTCAGATGGTCAACGCTCAGATGTCTACCCTCAATTCCATTGCAAAGTCCTCCATGAGGCTAATCTCCTATGCAGCTGAAGGAGCGAGTAGGGCAGCAAGTTCAGGAGTTGCTCTTAGGAGGCAGGCCTGGATACGCCTTTGTCATTTCACGGAGGCCTTCAAGTCTTCATTCACCGACGCCCCTTTTGATGGTTCCTCTTTGTTCGGAACCAAGGTGAAAGACACACTCACCAGGTGCGAGCAGGAGGGAAAGACTCTGTCTGCCGTAAGAGTCCATTTTTCCTTTCTCTCTAGACCTTATCCCAAGGCCCAGAGAGGTGGCAAAATGTGGTTCAAGAAATCACAGATGTTTTTTTCCCAGTGCACAAGGTGAGCCCCCCTCCAGAGGCAAGGGAGGGGGTGGTTATTCAGCGAGACGTCGCACTAAGGGCAGGGGAGGCCCCCGCAACTCAGGACACCGTGATTCCTTTCGTGGTTCTCCCTACCGCCACTCCTGATGGGAGGCCCGATTGTGCGTTTCCAGAGCCAGTTGGGAGTCGAATCTCATTATACCCAGAGGTCTGGCAAGACATCACCCAGGACCAGTGGGTTCTACAAATAATTTCCAAAGGATACGTCATTCCCTTCTTGTCAAATCCCCCTCCAATCAAGAAAATCCTGGATGTTCCACCTAGTCAAAGGGATTACGCAGCTTCAGAAGTTTCAAAGCTGATAGAAAAAGGAGCCATCCAACATGTCCCCTCAGACCAGATCGGATTAGGGACTTACTCCAGATTCTTTTTGGTGCCGAAAAGGACAGGGGACATGAGACCCATATTGGATCTCAGTCAATTGAACACCCATGTGCAAAAGTCCAAGTTCCGAATGGTCACATTGCAGTCTATTCTCCCATTGTTGGGAAAAGAAGTGTGGATGTGCTCCACTGACCTCAAGGATGCTTACTACCACATAAAGATGGACAGGGCATCCAGAAGTCACCTACGCTTCTGGCTGGGAGCCAGTCATTTTCAGTTTCGAGCCCTGCCCTTTGGTCTCACCACAGCCCCCAGGGTGTTTACCAAATGCATGGCAGTGGTGACTGCTAACCTAAGACGTCAGAGATTCCAAGTGTTCCCATATCTGGATGACTGGCTCCTTACTGCCACCACCAGGCATTTACTACTTCAGACCAGGGACACTACTATCAACCTATGTCAACAGTTGGACATCACATTGAACTGGGAAAAATCTGCCTTGTTGCCCTCACAGTGTGCCACTTTTATAGGTGCTGAACTAGACACCATCCTCGTGCGGGCGTTTCTACCACAGGAAAGAATCAGAGTCCAACAACAACAAGTTCACGTCTTGCTCCCTCTGAGAAGAGCGACGGCAAGATGGGTCCTCCAACTGTTGGGGACAATGGCTGCTATGATTATGTTAGTCCCTTTGGCAAGGTTACATATGAGGCTTCTTCAGTGGCTACTCTTTGCCCAATGGTCTCTTCAACGTCTTCCACTTTCTCACCCTATTCTACTCACAGACAGCTGCAAACAGGATCTCAGTTGGTGGCTTTGCACCGACAACCTGAATGCGGGAAAGCCCTTCATTCTTGCACCCCCGGTTGCGACGGTGACCACGGATGCCTCCCAGATTGGGTGGGGGGGCATTATCTAGGCAGGACAGTCCAAGGCACGTGGCAAGAGCACGAGATGCATCTGCATATCAGTGTCCTGGAGATGAGAGCTGTGCTACTAGCGTTGCAAGCACTCTAGAGTTTTCTTCCTCTCGGGACTATTGCAATCAACTCAGACAATTTGTCAGTGGTGTGGTATCTGAACAAGCAGGGAGGAACCAAGTCTTACCCCCTTTGCAGAGAGGCCATGCGAGTGTGGCAGTGGGCAGTGTCTTCCCAACGTTTTCTGGTGGCAACGCACATTCCGGGAAGTCAAATGTGATCGCAGACAGGCTAAGCAGAGCTATTCTGATGCCTTACGAGTGGTCCCTGAACTGTCAAGTTGCGGAACAGATCTTCCACAGGTGGGGTCAGCCTTGCTGTGACCTTTTTGCCAGCCCCCTCAATGCCAAATGCAGCAGCTACTTCACGTTGATCCTCCCCCTCAGGAGGAGTCACCCAGGGATGCTCTAGTCCACGATTGGCCCTCTGGTCTACTATATGCCTTCCCTCCCATCCCCTTGCTCTCAAAGGTTATTCAGAAAGTGCAATCCTTGGGAAGCAGAATGATTCTGATTGCCCCACACTGGCCTTGTCAAATTTGGTTCCCCTTTCTCCATCCCTGTCTCATGGACGCGCCTTGGATTCTGGACCCACAACCAGACTTACTGACACACGTCAGGGCAGCTCCATCCCTCTCTTCGGACCCTCCGGTTGACAGCCTGGCTACTCCACTTCCGTCATTAGTTAGGCTTCATCATTTTTTGCTGGAGGTGGTTCATATTTTATCTTCCTCTCATAAGCCCTCGACCAGGAAGATTTATTACAGCAAATGGAAGAGGTTTTCAATCTGGGCACATGCCAGAAAGATTGACCCTTACACAGCTCCAATTTCATCTGTATTAGAGTTCTTGTGTATGCTCTTTAACCAGGGTTCAGCGGCCGCAACCATTAAAGTCCAATTGGCGGCGATTTCTACCTTTCTTGTCGCAGATGAGCCTAGCCTGATGGCACATAGACTCTGTAAGGCTTTCCTGAAGGGCACGTTGTTACTTCGTCCTCCGGTATCAGAACCTGTTTTGCCTTGTGACTTAAACTTTGTTCTACAGGGTCTTCCTTCATCCTCCTTTGAGCCTGCAGCCACTTGCGATTTAAAATTCTTAACTTGGAAGACTGTCTTTTTGGTAGCCATCACGTCAGCCAGACGCGTGTTGGAGCTTCAAGCTTTACAAGTCAAACCCCCTTATTTGATTTTTCATAAGGACAGGGTTTCTGTCAGACCGAACCCCTCTTTTCTTCCCAAAGTGGCGTCAGTCAGTAACCTTAACCAATCTATTGAATTGCCAGTGTTTTTTCCCCAGTTTTCAAACAAGGCAGAATTCAAATTTCATCAATTGGATGTGCACAGACAATTACGTTTTTATTTTCACAGAACAAAAGACCTCAGAAAATCTGATCAGTTGTTTGTTTCCTTTTTAGAAAACAGAATTGGGTCTCCTGTCTCCAAAGTCACGTTGTCCAGGTGAATTTCCAGTTGTATTTCTTTCATTTATTCATCAGGGGGTAAAGATTTACTGTTCCGGGTGAAGGCTCACTCTACTCTGTCTGTATCTACATCTACAGCTTTTCAGGCCAGATTGTCTATGGATGATATTTGTGCTGTGGCTACTTGGGCATCTCCTCACACCTTTGTTACTCATTACAAGTTGGATGTGGTATCTAGGGGCAGGTCTTCCTTTGGTTCCACAGTGCTCAGGAGTATTTTCCACTGAGCCTCCCAGGACTTAGGTGCTGGGGACGCTGTCCCACGGGTAAGAGTGTAGGCAAGATTGGACTACACAACATCAAGATGTTATGCACTCACCATAACGTTCGATGTATGTAGTCCATCTCGCCTCACATTCTTACTTACCCCCCCTCCTTCCCCCGTCCTGGGGGATCTGGAGGTTAGGTCTGTTTTCAGATCTCCGTTCATTATTGGTTTGTTCTTCCTTTCCTTAGGTGTTGTTATGCATGGAGAATGAGTGCTGGTGCTCACAGCAAATTAGATCTGGGGATAGAGAGCAATGCAGCATGGAATACCTTCTTAGCCCAGCCAATAGAAAGACTTTGAGCTAAAAATGTTTGGCTGAGTCGGAGCTGACATTCGGCTCCGAACCCATGGGTAAGAATGTGAGGTGAGATGGACTACATACATCGAACGTTATGGTGAGTACATAACTTCTTGTTCCATTCTGTAATCCAGCAACCTTATTTTACTTTATTTTTTGCAGGTGGTTATTTCACACATGATTTGGTTTGGTTTACCCATTCATCCCACTGACTGACTGACTGACTGACTGACTGATGTCTTTTGTGGACAGAAATAATAAAACATAAAGCATGTGCACTAAAATCCCTCATATTTGCCCTGCAGAATACTGATGCCCATATTTTCAGTATTTTGTTTTCTTTATGCTTTTTGTCCCCATGCTTGCCAATTGTCTGACCTCTCCCATGCAGTCTTGAGCCCGTTCTTTCCCTAATGATGGGGATTACCTCCCTATCCACTAAGGTGATGGCCATCTGGAAGGGCTGTCTTTTCATCAGCTGTGAGGGTTGCTTGTGTACTTGACAGCACCTCAGCAATGAAAAATTCTTACCCCTCCCCAAGCAAAGGGACATGTGATCTGCACCGCTGTGGGAGCCATAATGCCTTCCTCTATGCAATTGCATACTCACATGTCTTTGCTCAATTAAAGCTGCCACCAATCGCCAACTTAGTGGACTATACACATGCCCCCAGGTCGATGGCTGACCCTCTTCCTCCAGAGGGCTGCTAAAAATCCATGACTAACTGTGTCCCCTTCCTCCAAGGTGGGCATGCCCATCCTCCCTGCCACTTCTGTCCAGTGCCATTTATACATCTCATGCCACCAGAGCTGGCATATATGTCCAGTAATTTGTGTTATGTATTACTCATGTTGATTCTTTGTGTTTTGTAGAACTCTTGTCAAAGCTGATTTGCATTGCATTATATGGTATTTTGCATGTTGCAAACTATTTATTTCTGGACTATAATAACATCATGTAAAAAATATAATGCTTTATAAGTGATCTAGTTTTATATAATGTGAGTTTTTTTAATGTGAAGTGGACTCACCAGAGGAATCTTCACAAGAAATATTCAGTGGAAGATTGCCAGTCAATTGACTGAATATTCCACAATGCATCTTACTGCTTCATGTGAAAATGCCTACCCAAGGGCACTGCCCTTGGGTTGTAGTATGCTGTTAAAAAAAGAAATAACTGTGCTGTCCGCAGCCCCTAGTCTACAGAACCACCTTGCTGAGCTGTTTTTCTTTAGCCCTTCTCAGAATTCTCTGACGTGCCTCACTCTATAGTCATACTACCTTATATTTCTAATACAACAGAAGTGAAAGGTTATCTTGTCAGAAAACAAGTAAACACTGATGTTCTTCATCTCACATTGCTGCAGTCCTTACACTTGGGTAGTCCGCTGTCCTCGGTCGGCCCGAATATCAAAGTATAAGGCTGACGTCGGTCAAGGCGCATTTGACTGACATCAGGACGTCAGGGTACAAATGCGCATGACCGACGTCATATCCTCAGTCTTTTTTGCTGCATGGTCCGATGCAGAAGCAGCATTGCAAGTGCCGGTTGGCGTTCTGAGATTTTTCGATTTGAAGTTTCAGACCGAGTTCAAAGTTGGCTAAGTACCCGTTGGGGAATATTTTAGTTTTTCTTGCCTCAGTGATTTACCGGATGTCAGAAAAAGTCAATAATTGCATTTCTTGTGGGAAACAGATACCGCATAGAGATTATCATACTTTGTGTATTCCTTGTTTAGGGCCTGAGCACGACGTTGTTGGCTGTCGCTCTTGTGCTAGATTTAATAAACGCACTATAAAGAGAAGGTTGGATTGTGCAAGGTTAGTCTTTGGGAAGCGGTGTAATTATAAAATGCCGCCGGATGCTCCGGCGCCGCTTCGAAGAAGCGCAAGGACAAGGCAGTTAAGCCTAGGCTAGAAGAACCGTCTGTACCGGACGCCGGTTCTTTAGAGGTGTCGGTGGAGCCGGTGGCTCAGCGAGAGGTTTCTTTGTGTTCCCAGGGTGAGACCTTATTATTGCAAGATGTGGCCTCTCAGGAGGCAAGTCAGGCTGAGGGGGCTTCTCAGGTTACTATACTCCCTCCCTTCCTAGGGTGGCTAGGCCCTCTCCTTCTGTTTCAAAGGCTTCTCCCAGGGGCAGGCCAGGTTTGGCTTCAGTTGGTGTTCCCCTAGCTCTTCAGGTACTGTGCCCAAGAAGCATATGCTTAAAATGGCAGAAGATTTGATTACTTTAATTAGGGGTTCTATGCCCCCTCCTGATAAGAGACCTAGGTTGGAGCCTGAGCTGGGGGGTTTTGAGCAGGCTTCAGATGTTTCAGAGTCTTCGGCTGAAGACTTGCAGGAGTACTCTCCTTATTCTGATTCTGATGTGGATGATTCTACTCCTTCTGCTTCTCCTCCTGAGGATTTTTCTTTTTCAGAAACTCTTCATTCCATGAGGGAGCATTTTAAGTGGGAAGGTCAGGACTTCTCTGATTCCAGGAAAAGGCTTAGGGAATTTTTGTTTTTACCCCAGCATAGGCCTTTGGCTATACCTCCTGTTTTGGATGTAGTAGAAGATGTTTTTACAGAGGCTTCTCTTAATCCTGATTCTTTGCCTCCTGCTCCTGTTAAGCCGGATAGGTACTACAGGGTGCCTGAAGCTCATAAGTATCTTTTTAAGAGTCCTAGGGCTGACCCAGAAACTGTTAGTCAGGGGCCTAAGGGTGTTAAGGCTTCTGTTGTTAAGAATCCGGTTCCTGCAGACAAAGAGGCTAGGGCCTTGGATAGATGGGGAAAGAAAGTTTATACTTCTTCCACTCTTGCTATGAGGGCTTTGAATTGCCAGTTTCACATGTTGAAATACCAGAACTGTCTCCTTT
Organism: Protopterus annectens; assembly: GCF_019279795.1. Classification (NCBI taxonomy): domain Eukaryota; kingdom Metazoa; phylum Chordata; order Ceratodontiformes; family Protopteridae; genus Protopterus; species Protopterus annectens. Next base: position 806,935,079 of record NC_056731.1, on the reverse strand, counting down.
CACAATTAAAGTCTAAGGTTGATGCTCTGGCAGTAGGTATTGATTGTAAAGAGTTGCAAGATTTAGTGCATGTTTCTGAACAGGTGGGTAAGCATTCTTTGCAATGTGGTTTTGATGCTGTACAGGCCTCGTCAAGGGTGGCTGCCACTGGGTCAGTTCTTCGCAGGCACGCCTGGCTAAGGGATCAAAATTTGTCTGAACATGTTAAAACAAGGATTTTAGATGCTCCTTTACAATCTGACGTGGTGTTTGGTCCTCCTGTTGAGGCAGTTTTAAAGAAAATGGAAGACAAGGCTAAGTCTATGCAGACTGTTAAAGATTTTTTGCAGGTCCAGCCTCCAAAGTTTAGTAGAAATTGGCCTACTAAGGGGTGGACGTATCCTTCTTATGATTCCCAGTCTAGGGGTAGATCTAGACGTGGTAGGGGCAGAGCTCAGGGCTCTTTCAGGCCTAGAACAGGAGTTCTCCTGCACAGTCTTCGGTGAGGGCAGGGGTCAGTCCTTTCGTAAACAGACCCAATGACCTACCTTTTCAGCTGCCAGAGCCTTCTCGTCTGGCAGCACCTTTGGGAGGAAGGTTGGCACTTTTCAAAGAAAATTGGAGTTTAATTACCCAAGACAGATGGGTATTGGATATCATACACCATGGTTACAGGTTTTATTTCCATACCTTGCCTCCTTTCAAAGGCATGCCAGACGTTCCTCCTCAACAAAGAATAGAGGCTCACAAGCAAGTTTCTCTGTTACTCCAAATAGGGGCCATACAGCCGGTCCCTATGCCAGAAGTGGGCCTAGGATTTTATTCTCGCCTGTTCCTAGTACCAAAGAAGGGGAACACGTGGAGACCAATTTTGGATTTATCTACCCTCAACACTTATCTGGACATTCCCAAGGTCAAAATGTTGACGTTACAGCAGCTTTTACCTCTGCTGGGCAAAGATCATTGGATGGTAACTTTGGATCTCAAGGAGGCTTACCTTCATGTTCCTATCAGACAGAGTTGCAGGAAGTATCTGCGTTTTCGAGCTGGGACTTCTCACTATCAGTTCTCTGCATTGCCCTTTGGCTTATCTACTGCGCCCAGAGTATTCACGAAAGTTCTGGCTCCAGTGATAGCTTTCTTCAGGCTAAAAGGAATACAGATCTATCCTTATTTGGACGACTGCCTGATTCTGGCTCAAGGAAGGGAAGAGCTTCTTCATCATTTGGAATATGTGATAGCAGTGCTAAGATGCCTGGGGTATTCTGTGAACGAAATAAAGTCCAGTCTAGTACCCTCTCAGGACATGTGCTTTCTGGGTGTGAGACTGAATACAGCATCCCAGATGGCCTTTTAACCCCGGACAAACAAAAGAGTCTATCCCTTTACTTCCATCAGCTATCTCATCAGTCCGGGCTGACTGCAAGGACAGTCCTTCAAGCCTTGGGGTTCATGGCATCTTGTATTCTGGTGCTTCCCAATGCCAAACTGCATATGAGGAAGCTGCAATGGTATCTCAAAAATGTATGGACACAGCACTGCCAGGATCTAGACACTGTCATTCAAATAATACCTTGCATTCAAAAGGAATTTTTGTGGTGGGCTCAGGAATGTCACCTAAACAAGGGACTCTCTGTGACCCGGCCAGAGGCGAGTCAGATTTTAACGACAGATGCCTCAGCCAAAGCTTGGGGAGCTCATCTAAATGGAAAGTGGATACAAGACAAGTGGCCTGCCAGACTACAACATCTACATATCAACCTGAAGGAGATGTTAGCAGTCCAGTTTGCATTAATAGCTTTCAAGGATTTACTTCTTCCAGGGCAGGTGTTGATTCTAACAGACAACACAACTGTCATGTGGTACATCAACAAGCAAGGGGAACGATTCTTATCCTCTATGCAGGCAAGCAATGATTTTGTGGGAGACTGCTCTCAGTTTACAGCTCAATCTTCAGGCAAGGTTTCTGCCAGGAGCACAGAACTCCTTAGCAGATGTGTTGAGCAGACAATTATGGATCCCCACGAGTGGAAATTGGATCCTCATGTATTTCAGAAATTGACAGTGTCATGGGGAACTCCAGACATAGATCTGTTCGCTTCTCCACTAAACCATCAGCTGCCAAAGTTTTGCACAAAAAGGTTTCATCCCACAGCTTGGAAAGTGGATGCTCTTTCTTTCAATTGGAGCAATCTTCATGTGTATGCCTTTCCTCCTCTGCCTCTCCTCCCAAAGGTACTTCTAAAGGTCAGACAGGACAAGCCAAGGATGATTTTAATAGCTCCAGATTGGCCTCGACAGCACTGGTACCTATTACTGAGAAGTCTGGTACGGAAGCCTCCATGGCCTTTGCCTTCGATTCCACACCTGTTGTCACAGGAGGACAGCCATTTGCTGAATGTCAAACTTCACTCTCTTCACCTAACAGCCTGGCATATTCTGTTTTGAACCATAGAGGGTCTCAACTTCCACAACAAGTTTTGAATGTGATTTTGGAAGCTAGAAGGCCTAGTACAAGGAAAGTGTACGCAGATAAATGGAAGAGATTTTTATTTTGGAGTGCAGCAAAAGATTTTGATGTTTCTGAGCCTAATTTGAGTGTGGCTCTTCAATATCTTACTGAGTTACTGGACAAAGGTTTGTCTTTCTCTTCTATTAAGGTTCATGCTGCAGCAATTTCGCTCACTATGATTGTGTCCCACCATTGTTTTCTCATCCTTTGTTCAAGCAATTTCTTAGAGGGGCAAAGAATATAAGACCCCCTGAAGAGCTCCTACTCCTGCTTGGGATCTCAATTTTGTGTTGGAGAAACTCACTCTACAACCTTTTGAGCCTGCAGCTACTTCTGAGTTGAAATATTTATCATGGAAGACTGCTTTTTGTTGGCAATTACCTCTGCAAGAAGGGTTTCTGAATTGCAGGCCCTTATGGCGGTTGAGCCTTTCTTGATTTTCCATAAGGATAGGGTATCATTACGCACTAATCCTTCCTTTATGCCTAAGGTGGTTTCTAGTGTGGCTTTAAACCAAACTATTCATTTGCCTACTTTTTATGCAGACCCCCAAAATAAAGGGGAAAGATTTTGCACACTTTAGATGTACACAGGCAGTTGCGTTATTATTTGGACAGAACTAAAGGGTTCAGGCAGTCTCAGCAGTTGTTTGTTTCTTTTGCTTTGAGTTCTCAGGGCAAGCCTGTGTCAAAACAAACTATTTCTAAGTGGATTGGGTTTTGCATTGCTTTCTGTTATTCCCATCATGGCAAGGAGGTTCCAGCTGGGATTAGGCCTCATTCCACTAGGGCTACTGCCACTTCAACAGCTTTTTGAGGGAGTGGCAACCAAGGATATTTTGGAGGCAGCTACTTGGAGTTCAGTGCATACTTTCTCTAGGCATTATCACCTGCCACTTTACTCTAAATCCAGGGCTGGTTTTGCCACTGCTGTTTTGCAGGGCATGTTGGCAGCTCCTGCTTCCTTGTAGTTAGCCATCCTCCCTTACCTCTGCTTTGGGATTCTACCCAAGTGTAAGGACTGCAGCAATGTGAGATGAAGAACATAGTACAGTTTTGTACCTACCATAAATGTAGATGTTCAAAGATCCACATTGCTGCAGTCCAATTTACCCTCCCTCCTTCCCCTCTGCAGTTAGAGGTGGTTGTGTGGGTTGGGTTGTACATATTGTGTATATTGTATATATTGTACATATAGTTAGTGCAAGGGTGGTTGGTTGGTTGTTTGCTGTCTTTTGGTTTTGACCTTTATTTTTAGGGTCTTCTGACATCTGGGGCAAGAAAAAACTGAGGATATGACGACGGTCATGCGCATTTGTACCCTGACGTCCTGATGTCAGTCAAATGCGCCTTGACCGACGTCAGCCTTATACTTTGATATTCGGGCCGACCGAGGACAGCGGACTACCCAAGTGTAAGGACTGCAGCAATGTGGATCTTTGAACATCTACATTTATGGTAGGTACAAAACTGTACTTTTTCTAACCCCTTTATTAAATTATCACTTAAGACATAGGCAAATGTACAATAACAGAAAAGAAAACATACCGTTTTAACATTCCTCCATTTAAATACAGTATACATAACTTTATTTTCTTTGCTACCATCACCAGTCTAACATTGTAAAAATTGCTGAATTCCTTCCTGCCTTCTTCTAAACCTCACTCCTTGTCCTCATGAACATTATTATGCAAGTATTGTTGCCACAATTTCAATTTACTTCTATGTAGTTGGCTCCCTCCCTTTTGTAATGATCCCTCTTCTGGTACTTTTCTCTCTTTGTAATATTCATTACCTCAAATACAGTTGATGTAGACTTAGATTTTTATTTTCTAGTAATTGCTGTTTTGGTAATCAACAGAATGAAACTTAATAATGTCTTACTATGCCTTGGCAATTCCGATTCTGTATCGCAGTTCAAAAGAGTTAGTCCTTACGTACAGCCGTTCTCACCCAATATTTCTGATAGAGTACTCCATAGGGAAGGGAATTTTTTTTTAAATCTGCCAACTCATTACACTTTCAAAACATGTTCCCAGTTACCTCTTTGTTCTCCATCATGCCTCCAACATTTGCTTTTCTGCCTGGAGAGCAATTCCTTGAAGACTGCATGGGGTATAAAAATACCTATGCAAATACTTCCAAGCAAAGATCCTAAACCTTCATATGTCTTCCCATTGTTTTCATGTAAATCACTTTTCCAGTCTGTCTTCCCAATCTTTTCTAACCACATCTGGTTAATTTTTATAGTTATCTTGCAGTAACAACTAAACACTGTTATATGTAAATCATAAGCCAGTATTTCCAAGAATGACAACATGATAGTGTAAGGATCATGCTGTTGAACTTGTGACTACATGCAAAGGTGTCCACATGGGTTGGCATTTTTCCTTCCTTTATTCTTGAGTACATTTTAAGTATATTGACAGTAAAATTTACATTTATAGTCTTTACATATGTTCTTAATCTGTGTTACTTCAGCTTAGTTCCTGCAGAAAAAATATTTGCTAGTAAGACTTGGTATGTAGCCTTCATTTAAATCACAGGGAGTTTTCCCAGCAGTAGGTTTCATTGCAGACCTCTTCCTGAACTGACACTACATCTGGTGTATGCTTTTCTTGTGATTAGAACAGCCCTCATCTCTTCATTAGTATATGCTGCCATTTTCTAACTTACATTTGCAGAGGTGTGTTGTACATCATCCATACTTGTGGTGTTGATTTGTTTTTGCATTTATTATTATTATAGCTAAAATCCCACATGTGCTTGGGTGTAGAGACAAATGTCCAGTAGACCTAAATAGAAAGATCTTGATTTGCTTGGTAGGAGAGTGGTGCCTAAGCTTTTGTCAGATATTCTCTACCATAACAACATAAATCCCAGAGAACGTTGTTGACGCTGTTTAAGTTTCACCAGTACGGAAGTCTCCATAAAGTCCCCATTTTATCTTTTTCATAAGGCTCCCATGAAATAGATAAAGTATCACTTCACCTAGCTCCTTCAACCCTGACATCTAACCCAGTTGCTGTGCTATCAGCTCCCACTATGGGAGTATTTCCTTCTGAATTTCCCTTGACTTACTCAAAGGTGGATTGCTTATTTTATGACTGCTCAAGGTGGGATACGTGATGTTGCTTTGTGAATGTTTAGCTCACTACATACTATTAGCAGTATGTCCTAGCCCAATGGGTACTATGTTGTTCTTTCTCTGAGACTGTAGTGTCCCAGAGAAAGAGCAGAGATATTGCTTGCTCTTGTGTTTTGTATTGCCCCCCCCCGCCCCCCCCCCGCCCCATATACGCACACACACAATTCGAATAGAGTGTGCAGGGAGCTTCTCACTTGGAAAAGTATGTATTTACATTTATGTTGAGTGTGCATTTGCAGAAAGACATTTTTAAAGCATCACTGGAACAATACAGTCCTTTATGTATGCTAAAGAAGTATCTTGTGAGCTTTTATATAGGGTAGTGCATTTTGTAAGAAGGGGAGTAAAGGTAACATAGTAGACCCTCCCCTTCATTCTATCAGAGGAGGAGGTGTGCTCACCTTCCAGATGGTGACATTTTAACAATGACATTTCCGTAGTAGAGAGTCCTGTTTTAGTAGGTTGGGCTGTGCATGTACCTCCTGTATACGAACAGTTGGACTTAAACTAGATTACACTTCATTTAGTTGATTTATCCACCCATTTGCCATTCAGACTGTAAGATTGGTGTGGATGTCAATTAAAGAACCACTTTGAAGCAAATATTGAGCTGCTTCTGTACAGAATCATCTTTGCACATGCTTTTCCTGGTTCTCATTTACTTTTGCTTTCAGAGCCATTGCTTTCATTCACTTAGCCAATATTCTTTGCATTATAGACCTAGACACCATATTTAGTCACAGCCTGAAGAAGACATGGGATCTTGCTTCATGCCACCCAGGAATGGTAGACAGTATTCCTTTGTTGGACAGATGAAGCATTTGTTTGCAGGGATGTGATTTATGCAGTACTTCCTTCACAGCAGCTGATGCAAAATGCGTCTGTCTTGGGGTCATGTGGTCTGGAGCTTATATTACTGAACAGTCAGGACATGGCCTATATTAAGCAGTTCTTCTCTTAGGAGAGTTCATGTGACCATAAATCCTTCTCCTATTTCCTGCAGTAGAGTTCACTACTCTTGTTTGCAAACAGTTTATGAATTGTTAGATTCATCTGCGGCCTTGGGGAGGTTTCATCCTTCAACCTAGGCAGTATACTGCCTGGAAGACAAGTCTGTAGTCCGAGACTTTTGAATGCTTAGGCAAATACCCAGAGAGGACATCCCCTAGAGATTGAGACTGGAAGATTAAATGTTATGGCATTTTCAATATTCCTGGATAGTCTTTCTTCGAGGTAAACCTTTTTCTTGCAAATAGCAGTGGCAGATTTCCTGTCCTAATACCATCTGAAATGGGCACTGTTAGGGTGATTAGGAATTATGTCACTACACACTGGAGAAGACTGTATGATTTTATCTTCCTATCCATTCAAGCAAAAGGTTGAATTCTGGACCTAGACAGAAAGTTGATCCTTGTTGCCAATGGTAAGTTTGGTTTCCTGTTTTGCAGTAGGTAATACTACAGGGATCTTCTACATCAAGCAACACTTTTCAGCTTCGAGATGGTACATTTAAATCCATAAAGTCACTACTCTGTATGTGACAGCGTGGTTTTAGTGTCCCAAGTCAGGCCTCAGATGTGAGTTTCCATCAAGATAAGGGATGTGTCATAGTGGCAAGCAAGATTCACTTTAGGGCAGTCCTCTTGCTACCAGATGTGGACTGTCTCTGAGACATTTTTGAGTTGTGTTTAAGATTCTGTTTTTTTTTTCCCAAGTTGTAGCTTTCAGACATCCTTTTAACTTTGGAAGATATAGTCTTTGTCCATCAGTGATTTGTTGAGCATATTCTTAAGGGAATTCTACACCTTCTGTCTTCTTTTTGATGACATGGAAGCTTAACTTTGCTGCATCATCTTACCAAAGGCAGTATAGAAGAAGCCTAAACATTTGTCCTGGAAAGTCATATTTTTTACGATTACTTTCATGGACAGAAGGTTTCAAAAATCTAAGGTTTGTTTGGCATGCTTTAATTTTTCTTAAAGGGGACAGGAAAGGTCATCTTGGATATTTGTCCTCAACCAGTTCATTTCTAGCCTCTTATTCCCCCACCCACAAAACAAAGAGAGGCTGTTGCATAGCCTGGACCTATCCATCCAACCATCCTCAACCCCTTTTTCCCATTTTGCACACATGGGGTTGGGGTGTCACTTCAACATTGACAATCATCTCAAGCCAAGGTTTGCATCACCAGGTGGCTAGCCCTGCCGCTGTAGTTCATCCATACCACTCACTTGCACCTATGGCCAATTTAGAGTGTCCAGACCACCTACTTCATGGCTTTAGAATGTGGGAGGAAACCGGAGCATCTGGAGGAAACCCACGCGACCACAAGAGGACATGCAGATTCCGCACAGAAGGCACCCCAGCCGAGAATCAAACCAGAGAACCTCATGCTGTGAGGTGACAACACTAACCTCTGCACCACCGCAGCCACAGGCATTTCAGGGAATTGGCTGTTTTTCTCCACTGAAAGAGAGAAAATTGTAAACCTGTTTTAAAGCAGATATCATCAAAGTGTTAACTTATTTAGAAATTAAAAAAAAAATTCAGAAAATAAGTTCATATACAGCTAAGGAATCCTCTGTATTCCAGCATAGCTTTTCAGTTCTTTGTGGACACAATATTACATTATTATTCTCACTGTGTGTTAAAGATTAAAACACTTTTAAATCTGTTAATGTCAGAAATTTCTTACAAACATATCTTTTTCATTACTAGATTATTGCAATATGCAGAGAGCAAAACCATAATTCAGTGGATTTGTCTAATGCTGTGTATTATTCTTTCTTCTCAGAATATTCTCTTTCTTGGATATTGTCACTTTATGCCGATGTGCTCAGGTGTCTAAGGTATAGTATTCAGTTATTGATTTGTATTTCTGTGTTTTTTCTTACCTGTGAGGTGTGTGAATGTGTGAGGTAACTTTGTTCATCATGCAGTAGAAAACCAGTCTGAATGCCAGCTTCATAGATGTCAAAATTCAGATTTTTTTGTATACATAAATGCCTCTCTTCAGTTTGGTGAAGAACATAAATTAGGATGTTCTTCGTGTTTCACTGTTGCAGTCATTACATTTGGGTAATCTGCTGGCAGGTTGCCCTCAGTCGGCCTGATTAACAAAGTCTTGGGTCCTGCGTCGGTTGCTGTCTCTTCTTCCATGACGTCAGGTTGTCAGGGGTATAAAACATGCAGCCGACATCATTACATCAGTCTTTCTTGCCGTCCGGTGCCCAAAGCAGAAGCAGTTTGCAAGTGCCGGTCAGCCGACTCCTGAAATTTTCATTTTTGAGTTTCAGAACTGAAGTCTTCAACTTAAAGCTAAGTACCCCGTTGGGGAAACTTTTTCTTGCTCCTTACCAATGTCAGTAAAAGTTAATAATTGCATTACTTGTGGAAGGCAAATACCTCATAAAGATTTTCATTCGTACTGTATTCCTTGCTTAGGCCCTGACCACGACGTACCTTGCTGTCGGTTTTGTGCTTTATTTAATCAGTGCACTATCCGCCGATAGTACATTTTTGCCTCTAAATATTTCTGTTCTCTGTTTAATTATCCAGAAATGTCATCCGTTAGCCATATGACTACCGGGATTCCGAAAAAACGCAAAGATATAGACAGAGACAGGCCGCCGAGGTCCAAAACTGCCGACGACGCTTCTAAGCCAGTCGCCAGTTCACCGGTACTGTGAGGCGCTTTCGCAGCCTCTGATGCCCATTAAATCTGATTCGCAGGCCTCTACTGAGACCCATTCAGTGTCCTGTATGCAGCGAGATGCTTCACCTATGGAACCTGTGGATGTCTCTACCTTGGATGGGTCCGGAGCCGCTGTGCAGGCACCGGCTTCTGAGGGTATATTCAGGCCTACAGACTTGCATATTAAATCAACACCTCCTTCATTACTAAGGCCTAAATCTCGATCTGTGTCTAAAAAGCCATTGCCCAGGCCACATGTTCAAATGATCAAAATGGCTGGAGATCTAATTACTCTAATCAGCGGTAGCCAACCCCCCCCCCCCCCCCCCAAGAGGCCTAGGGCTGAGCTTGATTATGAATCTTGTGATCGGGATTCTGTTTCTTCTGACTCTTCTAATGACCTGGATTTGTCTGTGCCTACTTATGAGGATTCTGATGCAGAGGATTCCATTCCCTCTGCTTCCCCTCCTGAGGATTTTTCTTTTGGGGAAACTACATATTTTAAGGGAGCATTTCCACTGGGAAAGTCAGGAATTTTCTGATTCAAAAAAGAGGCTTAGGGATTTCCTTCTTCTGCCTCAGCATAGGCCTTTGCTATACCTCCTGTACTAGACATTGTTGATGATGTGTTCTCAGAATCCAGTTTAGCCCCCTGATTCCCTGCCTCTGGTTCCTAGTAAACTTGACGGATACTACAGGGCTCCTGAGTTCCACAAGTTCCTTTTCAAAAATCCTGTTGCAGATCCAGAAACCATTTCTCAGGGGCCCAAGGGCATTAAGGCTTCTACTGCTAAAAATCCTAGCCCTTCTGATAGAGACTCCAGGGCACTGGATAGATGGGGTAAAAAGGTTTATACTTCTGCAACCTTGGCAATCAGAGCTTTAAACTGTCAATTTCATATGTTAGAATATCAACAGCATATTATTGGACTGCTTAAACAGAAAATGATGTTGATTCCTGACTGTGTGGAAAATAAAGATTTCCAGGATTTAATGCATTCTGCTGAACAAGTTGGAAAACATACTTTGCAATGTGGATTTGATTCTTTAGAGGCCTCCTGCAGGGCTGCTGTTACTGGGTCTGTGCTTAGAAGGCATGCTTGGCTTAAGGTGCAATCTTTGCCTGATCATGTTAAAGCTAAATTGTTGGATGCTCCTTTAAATCAGGATTGTCTTTTTGGCAATAAGGCTGAAGTAGTTCTAAAAAAGATGGAAGATAAAGCTAAATCTATGCAAACTGTTAAAGATTTCTTACAAGTGCAACCTCCAAGATTTAGTAGGCACTGGCCCTCTAAGAATTGGTCTTTTCCAGCCCCTTCCAGATCCTCTCAAGCCAGACCCAGACACGGCAAAAGCCACAGGTTTCAGTCCCAGGGGACTTTCCAAACTATGCAGTAGGGGGCCTCCACTTCCAAATCTGGAAATAAGACACCCCCCTATGGTAAACAGTCTCAATGACTTCCTTTTAAAATTACCAAGCACTTACCTTTTAACTGCCCCTTTGGGGGGAAAGATTGCTCTTCATGCAAAGAACTGAGAACTCTTAACCCAGGACAAATGAGTTTTAAATATAGTGTCCCAGGGATACAGATTTCATGTCCACACGTTGCCAACACCAAACGGATGGCCATACCTGCCCCCGAATCAGTAGGCAGAGGCTCAAAAACAAGTACTTTCCCTCTTAAACATGGGGGCTATTCAACCGGTACCAGAAGAGGAAAAGGGACAAGGTTTCTATTCCAGGCTTATTCTGGTACCCAGAAAAGACAAATTATGGCATCCAATCCTGGACTTGTCTACTCTAAACACCTTTCTGGGGATTCCAAAATTCAAGATGCTGACTCTTCACCTGTTACTTCCTATGCTAGGCAAAGATGCCTGGTTGGCATCTCTAGATTTAAAAGAATCATACCTGCACATCCCAATCAGGGAATCTTGCAGAAGATACCTACGCTTCAAAACAGGCTACTTATATTATCAGTTCTCTGCACTGCCCTTTGGCTTGTCTACTGCGCCTAGGGTATTCACAAAGTGCCTGGCTCCAGTTGTTGCATTTTGCAGGCAAACAAATATTCAGATATATCCATACCTGGACAACTGTCTAATTCAGGCAGAAAACCAGGGCATACTTCTAAATCATCTGGCGTTTGTAAAAAGGGTTCTAACTTGTCTGAGGTACACCATAAACGAAAAGAAATCACAACTGGTACCCTGTCAATAGATTACATTCCTGGGTGCAAGCTTGAATACAACTGCCCAGATGGCTTTCCTCATGCCATAGAAGCAACTTCATTTGGTAACTTACTTCAAACAAGTGGCCACAAAAACCCTGCAAGACACATACTGCAAGCCTTGGGGGTTCATGGCCTCCTGCATTCTTCTAATTCCATATGCAAGACTACATATGAGGAAACTACAGTGGTACTTGAAAAGTCTATGAAGTCAACATTGTCACAGCCTGGAAACATTGATTCCTGTCGTACCTTGCCTGTGCCTGGAGTTCCTATGGTGGGCAGAGGCCTGCCACCAAAACAAGGGACTGCCATTCACACTACCCCCTGCCGCCCACACCCTAACTACAGATGCATCAGACTTTGCATGGGGGGCTCACCTGGCAGGGAAGTGCATTCAGGGCAAATGGAACCCAAATCAAATGCACCTACACATCAATCAAAAAGAAATGTTAGCTGTACAGAATGCTATGACAGCCTTCAAGGACTACATTTTTCCAGGACAACTAATGGTAAAGATGGACAACACCACAGTTATGTGGTACATAAACAAGCAGGGGGGTACACATTTCTACCCCCTCTGCAGACTAGCCATGGCATTGTGGAACACAGCCTTGAGCTACCAAGTGCACCTACAAGCTCAATTCCTGCCAGGAAAATTGAATAAACTGGTAGACGGACTAAGCAGAAAACTCATGAACCCACACGAGTGGAAACTGGAACCACGGATTTTCAACATGTTGACAAGCAAATGGGGGAGACCAGACATAGATCTACTTGCCTCCCCCCAGAACTACCAGTTGGACAAGTTTTGCACAAGGACTCCCCACAAACAAGCCTGGAAAGTGGATGCTCTGTCCTTCAGCTGGAAAAACCTATCAGTCTACGCCTTTCCCTCTCTGCCTCTTCTCTCCAAAGTTCTGCTAAGTCAAACAGGACAAACCAAGGATGATTTTGATTGCTCCAGACTGGTCGCGCCAACACTGATATCCACTCCTGTGCAGTGTTTCGCAAATATCTCCATGGCACCTGCCTCAGACACCTTCCCTGCTGTCTCAGCAGGAGAACCAAATTCTGCACCCACAGCTTCCAACATTGAACCTTGCAGCCTGGCTAATCACTTAAATTCACCCTTATCAGCAAACCTGTGATGGATGTCATCTTGGAGGCGAGAAGACCTAGTACTAGAAAATCTTTTGCTGACAAATGGAAAAGATTCTGTGCCTGGAACCAACCTTTAGGAATGAGCACAGCAGTGCCCAATTTACCTCAGATTTTACAATACTTAACTGAGAAGCTTCACAAGGGCCTGTCTTTTTCCTCTATTAAAATCCATGCCTCAGCTATTTCTGCTCACTATAACACAGAACCACGCCTCTTCTCTCATCCACTGCTCAAGCAGTATCTCAGAGGGGCAAAGAACTTGAGACCACCCAGGAGAGCCCCTACCCCTGCCTGGGACCTTAACTTTGTTTTGGAGAAGCTCACTCTACTTCCTTTCGAGCCAGTTGCTACTGCAGACTTAAAATTTCTTTCTTGGAAAACAGCTTTCCTTTTAGCAATCACTTCAGCTAGAAGGATATCTGAATTACAGGCCTTTATGGCAGTGGAGCCTTTCATCATTTTTCATGCGGACAGGGTATCTCTCAGGACCAATCCATCCTTCATGCCCAAGGTGCTTTGTGGCTCTTAATCAGTCCATTCATTTGCCAACCTTCTTTCCCAATCCACAGAACAAAGGGGAATGGATTCTGCATTCATTGGATGTGCACAGACAACTAAGATTCTACTCGGACAGGACTAAATCTCAAAGAAAATCTGAACAATTGCTGGTAATATTTGCTGCAGGGGGCAGAGGGGAAGGCTATTTCAAAACAAAGCATTTCTGAATGGATAAGCCATTGCATTCATTTCTGCTATAAGCACCATGGAAAACCTATCCCCCAGGGGATCAGATCTCATTCCACCAGGGCTGAATCTACTTCTGCAGCCTTTCAAAGAGGTGTTCCTACCAGGGATATTCTAGAAGCTGCTACCTGGAGTTCTGTACATACTTTCACTAAGCATTATCATTTACCAATTTTCTCTAAATCCAGAGCTGGCTTTGTCACTGCTGTCTTGCAGGGCCTTATAGCTGGCCCTAATGCTGTATAAACTCCTTCTCCCAACCATAGCTTTGGGAATCTACCCAAATGTAATGACTGCAACAGTGAAACACGAAGAACATAATAAGTTGTGTACACTTACCATAAATGTAGATGTTTGAGTGTATTCACTGTTGCTGTCCTGGTTACCCACCCTCCAGCCCCCTACTTTTCACTGGCTATACCTCTACTTTCCTTTACTATGCTTAAAAAGCCTTTTTGTTGTATTTGCTTTTGGTTGGAGGTATAATTTTGTGTTTTTTAATTTTATTTGCTCCCTGTTAGGGGGCACCTGACATCTGAACAAGAAAAACTGATGTAATGACGTCGGCTGCATGTTTTATACCCCTGATGACCTGACGTCATGGAAGAAGAGACAGCAACCGACGCAGGACCCAAGACTTTGTTTATCAGGCCGACTGAGGGCAACCTGCCAGCAGATTACCCAAATGTAATGACTGCAACAGTGAATACACTCGAACATCTACATTTATGGTAAGTGTACACAACTGTACTATTCACTTATTGTAGCAGTAATCCTCATAGAAAGTAACAAGTCCAAGTACTGGCTGTAGGAATTTTCACAGTTCATTTACTGCTTTGTTCACATACACACACACACACACACACACACACACACACACACACACACACACACACACACACACACACACACTCATACTGCTTTTCAAAAGCAGTTCAGTACTTAGAAAAAACACTGTTCATTCTAGTTCCCTCCAACTGTCAGAAGAATTTATCATGCAGGTAATTCACTTCTCTCACACAGAACAGCTTCTGAAACCCAGGACAACAGTTCCTTCAACACAGTTTTATGAAATACCGTGTAGTTGACTAGGTTTCTTTTTACTGCCTGAAAACTCCTAGCCATCTTAGTGCATTGTCTTTTTACAGTGTCTTTCTCATTTTACCGTATGTATGAGTGACACAGCCACCCACACTCCAGGCAGGGTAACCCCTCTGTGGCCAGATTAAACACTCTCATATAGTCCTCCTCCCTCGACTTTGTTACTGTGTGTGCATGTTTGCGTGTGTGTGCGTGTTTGCGTGCGCATGTGTTTGTGTGTGTATGTGTGTGTGCACTCGCGTGTGTGTGCTACATTTTATGTATGTATATAAGTATTACTTAAGATTGTGTAAGGTGTTCAGTTTGGTCAGCTTGAAAATTGTTGTGCAGTGTAAATATATGTAGGAGAAGCATGGAATCTAATGGGGAGAGTTCCATATCTATGTAAATTAGAAATAAACATTGTACTAAAACCCTTTTTGTACTAAAATAGTTTGGCCACTTCTCTTTGAGACAGTAGGACAGGTAATTACAGGGATTGTTTTGTTACATCTGAATCACCTCACTCATTTTTTTTTCATAAGCTATGCAAAGACATACTTAGTAGTTCAGTTTTGATTGGTATGCTACGTAAGTGGAGTTTTCTAGTATCAGGCATACTTGGGAGCTTTAAATGACTACCAAAAACATCTGCTGTTACTGACTGTTTTGGCATAATTAGTGCATGTTAAACTAGTGCCATCTATTTCAGTACTAGTTAAAAAAATGAGCAAGAAAATTTCATAGATCACAAGGACACTGACGAAAATTTTAAACATGTCAGTATAACTCCCCACTCCAAAATCACCTCCCCTTCCACATCTCAGGACTACTAGCCTTTTAATAATGTCTGTCCCATAAACTATGTTAAAAGATAATCTAATCTCAAATAATAAGGCATATTGATAACTGTCAGCTGCTAACTGCTTCATAACATGGCTTCAAAGGAGGCCATCATACCTCAGCAGCTAGTATAATTTAATCCACTATGGAAAAGATGAGTGACAAGGTGTATGTCCATAAATATTAAGAATATTTGAAAATGTGGAGTTCCAGCTGCTCATTCAGAAGATGCATTTCACGGAACTAATGCAGAAAATGGATAACAAACTATTGCTGCAGTAGAACATTTAATATCCAGCCTGGAACCCAGCTGTGTAATATAGGACCTCTTCACAACAGGTGTTCCACAATAGTCTGGATTAGGGCCATTTATGTTTTCCTTGTGTATAAATTAACTAACTGCCAAGATCCTGTTTTCAGCCATTACATTTATATGCATATGATACCTTTATTTTCGGGACTAGACTTTTAAAACTGTAGAGAGACAGATAACAGGATGTTCTTTTCTCCCTTTGGAACTGGGTAGAAGGTAATGAGTTTACCTTAAATGCTAATAAAGCAATATGTATGTTCTTTGGTTCCAATAAGAAATTAAAGCCATCAGATATAATCACTTTATAAGGTCCAGAAAGAAACAGACTGGAAAAGTCCAGAATTGCAAGAGCTTGGGGGCTGTAGCTTGATCCAACTCCATCATTTAAAGATTGTACTTGCCTAATGGTAGATAAATTAACAGCTTGACTGAAAGCATTCTACACTTTGTCAAACCATCTAACCATGGAATCCCAGAGTGAAGGGAATGTCGTAATAGCTAAACTTGAATATAGGCTTCTAGTAATTGCTTTTACTCAAGTCAAAATACCCAGTTCATTTAGATCACCGTTAACAAAATCTGCAGTCTTCACTCTAACTCAAGAGAAAATAACATCACTTCCTCATACTGCAAAAAAAAAAAAAACTAGTTGCTCTCAGTCCCTGCAACCTTTCTTTTATCAACATTAGCTTTCATTCTAATATATAACTTGTATTGCCCCCCCCCCCTCCCCATGGAGCCACTAGATTAACATATATAGAATAAACATCACATTGGCTGCTGTTTACAACAGCAATAAAAGAAGAGAGCTGTAGAAATGCCCCAACAAACTGGATTAAATCACTTGCCAGGGGATGTTGGAAATGAAAATAATTACCCTCACATAAGGACCAAGTTAATGAATTCTCTAAAAGACACCTACATCTGCCACTATATCACTGATAATTGATAGTAAAAAGTTTCCATTAATAAGAAAGTTGTCATAAGTAAATACTAATTTAGCTGCCCTTGTGGACCATTTTAAGCCTAGCCTAACCTATTCCGTTTGGAGTTAGTGGCCTTACCCATCCCATGGCTGATAATTATATATTACCAGTGGTCAGAATAAAAACTATAATCATATCATAGATAGATTTGAGGAGACCTATGCATGGGATAGCATTTAGGAGTTGCCTCTGTCCATTAGCAGTACAGGGGGTGGTCTTGGGGTAATTTTCTGTTACTCATCCATAGATCTAACTTGTGCTTGAATATGGACAAGGATGAGCTTTGCTTTACATAGATGAATCTGTTCAGGGTAGTGGTATCCTCTGCAAGATGCACCTTAACTCTCCTTCCAAACCATATTGTTGATGTAGAAGTGGTTTAGATCCCTAGACTGAGTATTCCTGATGCCATTTGTCTTTCTGATTTACAGTAGTGGGTCAGAAATGCCAGACACATGCCACCCCTTAGCAGTCTGTAGGCTACAGAGTACAATGACAGGGCTTTGAGTTGATCCATGTAAGACATGCTTTTTAGACCTTGTATACTTTTAGTAAGGTATATCTGTGAGTGTTCCAGTTGTTGCATGTGTCTGGACAGATAACATGCCAAAGGAGGCATTCTGCTCAATGATTGTGCTAAAGAGGGCTGAGTAAAGGAGGGCAATGGGATCCTTAGACCTAGACACAGTCTCTTTGTTTGTAAGCTGCACAGTATAGAAGGACTTGCATATGACAGTGTACACATGTTGGTTGAAATGTAGGTCTCTGGCCACATAAATCCCAAATCCTTAACAACTAGGTCAACTGTCAGAGGTGGGTTGTCAATGTAATAGTTCCCCAGGGTAGATAACATCATAAAGGATGCAGTAATGCGTTTTTTTTTTTTTTGGCATTTAGTTTCAGTCCATTATTTTGGCACCAGTTATTTATTTGGGACAACCCTTCCTTCAGGGTGACTAAGTTATTTAGGAATTTAGTGACTCTGTTAGCCCGCAGTCATCTGCAAACTTTTTCAGCCAGAGCCCTTTGGCATTGGCTTTTACTTTAGAGAAATATATGCCAAACAGGAGAGGTCCTAGCACTGAACTGTTGAGGATTCTATTGGTGAGTGGTCTCCTTTGTTGGAGGTATCTTCTCCTATTTTGATCTCCTGTGTTCTACCTGTGAGTCAGTTGTCAAGTCATTGTTTGACAAATGGGGATATTCCCGGTTTATTTAGCATGTTAAGTTGTCAATCTCGCCTTCATTCTTGCTGGATGGGTTCGGAGCCGATCCTTGGCTCCGACTCGGCACTTGCTAAGCTTGAGAACTCCTTTTACCATCTCGAGGCAACCCTATATCCCATGATGCAAGGCGAGACTACCTCAGATCTCGTTTGCCGCTTCGAGAAGAGGTCTCTTTTTTGCCAGCTCAGGTGAGTTTTCTAATTCAACAGGTTTTTCAAGGGTAATTCTCCCTTTTTCTAATTTTGGTTAGTTTTTATAATAGTGTGTATAGCTATACTATAGTTCCCACCCTATATTCCTCTTTTTGGGTAAAAGTTTATTTTTCCTTTCTGTTAGGCCTAAGCCTCCCAGTTCATTAATCCCTGTCAGTTTGAGTGTGTTTTGGGGTTAATTGTGTGACTTTTGTTGAGTGTGTGTTTTGTTTTTTTTTCTTAGACTATGTCTAAAGAAGGAAAGGTCTCAGGCTTCAAGAAGTGTGACTCGTGCTGTCAGAAGATGTCTCTGACAGACGGTCACACTTCTTGTGTTTACTGCCTGGGGCCTTTACACCTGCAGGACTCCTGTGCTATATGCCATTCTTTTAGCCAGAGAGTCCTGCAGGAGAGGAGGAACAAGTTGATCCTCCGTGGCTTATTAAAGCCAGAAGGTTCACCGACAAAGACTGGGTCGGGTAAACCTTCCAAGCCACCTAAGGTTCAGGCTACGGTTGTTAAGCCTTCCCCGGTGGCTCCGACTCCTTCGGAGTCGAGATCGGCTCCGGCTGGAGCCGATCTTTCTACCACTGAGATGGTAGTGTCGGTTCTTTCCGGCTCCGACACACAGTCTCCAGTTTCCTTGTCGGCACCGGCTGGTGCCGATGTGTTATCCAGCATCGGAGCCGAAAAGTCTTCGGCTCCATCTGGAACCGAGAGGTCGTCGGCTCCGATGGCTCCGTCCAAGAAGAGATCTCGGTCCCCTTCTCTGGAGTCGATTCGCTCGGCTCCGAGGGCTCCTCTTTTATCGGAACGGAGTCTTCGGAGCCGATCTTCGAGATCTTCCAGGCTGTCAGACCACGATTTAGAGAGGGTGGTAAGCAGGCTGTTGAAGTCACAGGCACTAGCCCAAATGCTCCATAGCCCGTCTCAACAGACTTCAGCTATTGCTCTTCCCTTTGAACTTCCTCCTCCGACTCTCCTCCAGAGTTCGGAGCTGGAGCTTATAGGGACAGTGACCGTGTCGGCGCCGAGGCCGATACATCCCCTTTCGGCTCCGTCGTCTTCGTCTCCGATCTCCTCCATGAGGCCTTCCTTGGAGGGATCCGGTCGTCGAGTTTCCCTTGTCGGCTCCGAGGGGGCTAGTGGCATCGGACCCTTGTCCGAACCCGCTCTCCCTCTCGGAGCTTCGGCTTTGGTGAGCTTGGCACCGACATCGGCCTCGGAGCCTTCTTTTTCAGTGGAGCCGGGAATTCCTGTCTCTTCGGAGCGGGAGTATTCTGGTCTCCCTGGGAGAGGAGCCTTTGAGGTGATGAGGAGTGTCCTGGCACCTGAGCCAGGTCAACGGTCCATTCCTTTAGCTCCTCCCTCTTCGGTGCCTGTTGATGTCTCTTGCCAGTCTCTTGCTCCCAGGCCCAGGGATCCATCGCCCCAGGTTTCCCCATTGGGAATAACTTCCTCTTCCGAGGTTTCTCCTGATCCCGCAGGAGAACCCCCGCGCAAGAGGACGTGTAAGAGGAAACACACAGACTCCCCTGAGTCTACAACATCAGATACCGACTTAGATGAGTCGGAGGGTTCCCCCCGGTCCCCCTCTGAGGATGTCTCCTTTTCAGACATCCTGGAACTCCTCAAACAGAGGGGGAACTGGCCTTCCATTGACCCCTCCGAGGATGAGTCGGTATACCTGGAGGCGTTTGGATCCTGACCCTCCACCTCCTGGGTGTCTCCGCCTTTCGACCCACTCATGCAGGTAGTGGCTCGGAAGGCGTGGGCAGCCCCGGATTCTGTGGAACCTGTCCCCAGGAGGCCATCCAAATTTATTACGGCCCCTTCAGACAAGCAGTTTCTTTCTAAGGGCGTCTCTGTGGATGCTATGGTGGTGGCGGCGGCCACTAAGAAGGAACTTGCGGATCCTTCTGTGCCTGTCCATCCTCCTAACAAAGACTCTAGGACCATGGATAGGTATGGCAAGCGGATGTTTTCTTCAGCGACCTTTGCTATGCGTTCACTGAACTACCTTTGTCATTTCACCAGACTTTAGAGAGACATTCTCAAAGAACTAGGTGAGGTGGTTCAGGATCCTTCAGCTGCTGGGGCTCAAGACAAGATTGCCTCACAGCTAGCAATCCTAAATTCTTTAACCAACTCCTCCATGCGGCTCATATCCTATGCGGCCGATGGAGCGAGTAGAGCCGCAGGCACAGGAGTGGCACTTAGGCGTCAGGCCTGGATGCAGCTTTGTAATTTCGCGGACCCCTTCAAGGCGTCCTTCACCAATACCCCCTTTGACGGTTCGGCTTTGTTCGGACCGCAGGTGAAGGAGACCTTGACCAGACGTGAACAAGACGGCAAAACCCTTTCTGCCGTAGGAGTTCATTTTTCCACTCCTTCAAGACCCTATCCCAAAGGTCAAAAAAGAGGAAAAATGTGGTTCCGTAAAGCCCAAGGAGTTACACCGGACACACGTGGTCAGTTTACCCCCAGAGGCAGAGGGGGTAACAATAACAGACACCGCCCTAGAGGCAGGGGGGGTCCCCAGAATCAGGGTAGCAGGGAGCCTCTTCCTGACAAACCCTTTCAGCATCCCTGAGGTGTTGCCCGACTGTCCACCCTTAGAGGCAGTTGGGGGAAGGATATCACTGTACCCATTGGCCTGGCGTTCCCTCTCACAAGACAAATGGGTACAGTCGATCATATCCGAGGGTTACAAAATCCCTTTCGAAAGGTATCCCATACCTCACCAATCCCTTCCAGACATCTCACCCGGTCAAAGGGATTTGGCAAAACAGGAGGTCTCAAAGCTCCTAGAAAAAAGAGCTGTCCAAATAGTTCCAGCAGACCAGGTAGGATCCGGCATCTACTCAAGATTCTTTTTGGTCCCCAAAAGGACGGGAGATTGGAGACCAATTTTAGACCTGAGCAATCTAAACAGATTTGTCAGAAAGGCAAGATTCCGGATGGTCACGCTTCAATCCATTCTGCCCTTTCTGGGCAAGGAAAACTGGATGTGCTCGATAGACCTTCAGGACGCGTACTATCACATAAAGATACACAGGCGCTCCAGGAGGTTTCTCCGCTTTCGGCTGAGGACCAGTCATTATCAATTCAGAGCCCTGCCCTTTGGCCTCACTTCAGCCCCCAGAGTGTTTACCAAATGCATGGCAGTGGTTATGGCTCATCTGAGACGTCAAGGATTCCAGGTGTTTCCTTATTTGGATGACTGGCTCCTCTCCGCCACCACCAAGCATCAGCTTCTTCAAAGCAGAGACTACACTCTGCAGATCTGCAAACAGTTGGGAATCTCAGTGAATTTCGAAAAATCTTCTCTGCTGCCTTGCCAATCTATCACCTTTATAGGCGCAGAACTAAACACCGTCAGTATGTTAGCCAGACTAACAAATCAGAGAATTCTGGACATCCAAAAATACGTTCGGATCATATTACTGAGCAACAAGGTCAGAGCCAGATTGGTTCTGAAGGTTCTAGGTCTTATGGCTGCGGCCATTGTACTTCTACCATTAGCTCGCTTCCACATGCGTCTTCTGCAGTGGATGTTATTCACTCAGTGGTTATTCCAGAACCTACCCATGAGGCACGAAATTCTGGTTACACAATCGTGCAAGACTCATCTAACCTGGTGGATATCTTCTCCTCTGCTCCATCAGGGCTGACCGTTTGTTCCCCCAACTCCGGTTGCCACAGTCACTACAGATGCCTCTCTGATCGGGTGGGGGGGCATTATCAGGGCAGGATGGTCCATGGGACTTGGCAACCCACAGAATACCATCTGCACATAAATGTCCTGGAGATGAGAGCCGTGCTTTTAACGTTGCAAGCCCTCAACGACTTTCTTCCCTCGGGGACTATTGCAGTTCAAACGGACAACATGTCTGTAGTCTGGTACATCAACAAACAGGGCGGGACCAGGTCCTATCCTTTATGTCGAGAAGCTGTCAGACTTTGGCAATGGACAATCTCCTCTCATCGGTTTCTGATAGCAATGCACATCCCTGGCAGGTCCAACCTCTTAGCGGACAGACTGAGCAGAGCTATTCTCATGCCTCACGAGTGGTCTCTCAAACAATCGGTAGTGGACGAGATTTTTCAGAAGTGGGGCACCCCTTGTTGCGACCTTTTTGCTACACCCCAAAACAGCAAATGCTCAGACTTCTTCACCCTCTTTCCCCTACCAGGCCATCCCCTGAGAGACTCTCTAACCCAGGATTGGCCCCGGGGACTTCTGTATGCTTTTCCCCCATTCCCTTTAATTCCACAGGTCATTCAGAAAGCTACCGTTTTGAGAGCCAAGTTGATTCTCATTGCCCCTTACTGGCCTCGACAAATTTGGTTTCCGTCCCTACATCGTCATCTCCTGGTGCAGCCTTGGCATCTGGACCCAGTTCCAGATCTTCTGATCCACCAAACGGGTCAACAGCACCGGGCCATTCGTTCTCTCAACCTCACTGCTTGGTTGCTCCACTTCCTTCCCTAGCCAGGCTTCCTATGATCTCTGATCCTGTCAGAGATATCATAATAGCTTCCTTGTCATCCACCAGAACGGTTTATGCTAGCAAGTGGTGACGTTTTTTTCCTATGGGCAAACTCCAGACGCATTGATCCCTTTACTGCGCCGGTGCATTCAATTTTGGATTTTCTGGCTGAAGTTTTTCAGTCAGAATCTTCTTCATCGACAGTTAAAGTCCAACTGGCAGCAATTTCTAAATATCATGTTGGCTTGCAAGATCATAACATAATGTCGCACAGACTATGCAAAGCTTTTCTGAGAGGTGTTTTTCTCCTAAAGCCTCCAGTAAAACATCCTCCTCCACAATGGGATCTGAATTTGATGTTAGCATCCTTGATTTTACCCCCCTTCGAACCGTCTGCTTCATGTTCCTTAAAGTTGCTGACCTGGAAAACAATATTCTTGGTGGCTGTCACTTCAGCAAGGAGGGTATCTGAACTACAAGCCCTCTGTATCCGTTCCCCATACTTAGTTTTTCACAAGGACAGGGTATCCTTAAGAACTAATCCATCTTTTCTGCCCAAAGTTGTTTCTCAGACTAATATTAATCAATCCATCGATCTACCAGTTTTTTTCCCTAATTATTCGGACAGAGCTGAACAAAAACTTCATTTTTTGGATGTCCATCGTCAACTCAGATATTATTTGCATAGAACTAAACAATTCAGGAAATCTGATCAATTATTTGTTTCCTATGCAGAAAACAGGAAAGGTCTCCCAGTGTCGAAAGTGACCTTATCCAGATGGTTGTCTTCTACCATTTCTTATGTGTATTCGCTCAGAGGCAAGCAACTACCCTCAAAACCGAAAGCGCATTCAACCAGGAGCCTGTACACATCTACAGCTTTTCAGGATAGGCTACCCATTGATACCATTTGTGCAGCAGCTACTTGGGCCACTCCTCATACCTTTGTCTCTCATTATAAATTAGATTTGGCCTTCAGGGACAGAGCCAGCTTTGGTTCCACAGTTCTCAAGAGTCTGTTTCATTGAGCCACCCAGGATACAGGTGCTAGGGACGCGGTCCCATCCAGCAAGAATGAAGGCGAGATTGACAACTTAACATTTAGAAGTTATGTACCTACCATAACGTTCCATGTTAGTTGTCTTCTCTCGCCTTCTTTCTTGTGTCCCTCCCTCCTTCCCCCTGGCCTGGACAGATCTTGAAGGGCTTCTCTTTCTCAGGTTTCACTCTCCTGAGTCTTTAGTAGAAAGAGTCTATCTTAAGAACTTTTTGCCTAGTTCTTCTAGGCTAGTCTTTGCTTTTCCTTTGGGAATAGTATTATTTAGCAGGGTGTTATAGCTACCAAACGAGATCTGAGGTAGTCTCGCCTTGCATCATGGGATATAGGGTTGCCTCGAGATGGTAAAAGGAGTTCTCAAGCTTAGCAAGTGCCGAGTCGGAGCCGAGGATCGGCTCCGAACCCATCCAGCAAGAAAGAAGGCGAGAGAAGACAACTAACATGGAACGTTATGGTAGGTACATAACTTCTAATTTTCTACTGTGCCTGAGTGTGGAAGACTGTGTCAAAAGCTTTGGCCAGGTCAAAATATGGGGTGTGTATTGTTTTACTGTCATCCATTGTTTTTGTGACCTTTTCAGAAAAGTCCACCAGGTTGAGGAAGCATAACTTACCCTTGAGGAATCCAAACTGAGATGGATCCAGAGTTTGTTGTTGATTTAGTTCCATGATATGGCTTTCCATGGCTTTGCATATGTGTTTGTAATTGTTTGAGTGTTTTGAAGGTCCTCCCTTATGGAGGAGAATGACTGTAGCTGTTTTCCATTCCTTGGTACTAAACTGTATGGAGGCTGAGGCTGAACAGTGTTGTTATTGAGGGATTAAGTCATGCTTCATGTTATCTAAGATGCATCATCTAGAGGATACTGTCAGGACCCATTGATGTAGGATTTTTATCTTTTGATAGGGCTTTTAGGGCCTGATCTTGTGTGATAGCTGGAGGCAAACCAGTTTCAGGTATATAAGAAGAAAGAAGATTGTGGAGCAGATGGAGGTCAGAGAGAATGGTAAAGATGG
The DNA here is from genome assembly GCF_019279795.1 of Protopterus annectens. Lineage (NCBI taxonomy): Eukaryota > Metazoa > Chordata > Ceratodontiformes > Protopteridae > Protopterus > Protopterus annectens. Next base: position 806,910,402 of record NC_056731.1, on the reverse strand, counting down.
AGCTGAATTTACCAGACAGATACACTATATCTTCAAACTCCAGTGTAGGTAATGTCATTCACAATCAGCTGTACACATTGCTGTGTTGTGCTTCTCAGGTTATGAACATAACTGAAAAGGCCTTGTGATTGTCTTTGGCTTGGATAGTTATTTTAGCCTCAGACTTGGGTTTGCTGGATTTTGTTCAACTCCTGAGTTGTTTGTTTATTTCAGTGAGGAGGGCTGCATCATTCTGGGAATGACTTTTCTTATTTTTTGGTCAAAATTCTGTTCTTTTTAAGCTGTTGCAGTGGTGTAGAGGGATAAAATCCTGCATCCCCCATGTGGGGAGGGGCAAGCCTTCCAACTCCCAAACATATACATATATACCAACTCCAAGATCACCATATCTCGGAGGAAAGAGAATATTCCAAAAAATGGCATGAGACTTAGTATATGTAAATCTGTTCTTTTGCCCCTTCATTCTCCATATTTTGGGACTTGCTGTAGTGTGTCCCAACATTTCAAAAGGTTACTATATTTCTAACTTGAGGGAGAACATCCTCTGGCCATCCCACTTAGTCAGTAAACAAATCCAGTATAAAAATAAAGTAAAATAGGAATATTGCTTGGTTACTTCTACCCTGCAAAACAAACCTTAGGGTTGTGCAGGTTTTACTAGCCTGAGTCCTCTGGGTGTCCAGTACCACAATGACTTTTAAGAAATTTAACTGAGACCTAGTCAGCTGTCAGGCTTCAAAAGATCATGATGGCCATTGAGACATATTAGTACTGGTTCAGCTGTAGTATGTAACAGTTTGTGTTGCATTGTGTAAAATAAAAAAGAATAGTGCCAGATATAGGTAATACTCATTTAAGTTTGATGCCTTGCTTTGCTTTGAAGTATCCAAGACTGAAGACCTTGGCCAGGATTCATTAATGTGGTGCATTGCTCTGAGTAAATTAGTGCAGGTAGCAGCAGCATACAAGGTATGGATGATCCTTGTATAGCACGGTTGTGTGGTTGTGCAAGGGTCAAAATGCATGCTACGTGGAGCATGTTAATGAATGCATGGAAATAAGGAACCTCATGCGAATGAGCTATATGGATTATGATTCAGAAACGTTTAAAATAGACGCACCACTGCATTGCGTAGTAAGTACGAAAACCGAGATTCAGGGTGCACCTAATGGGAGTGATGCTAATAGTGGAAGCAGCTGTAGCACAACAGCATATGTTACAGCCATCATCTGAGCCAGTACCTGCAGCGTTGTAGTAAATTAAGGTGCTGTCATGTGGTGAGTGTACCTTCCTTATTTATCTGTTTATGGGCTTGTTTGCGGGCAGTCTTATATTTTAGGACACACAGTATCTTTGCAGGAAAGAAATGACAGTCCGTATTAACTTTTACTTTGCACTTGGACAGAGGGAGAGGCTATATATTTTTTATTTTTTCCTAATGCACAGCTCATTGATTATATAAATTGAATGTAAATGAGCAACCCTGGAAAAGTCTGAAAGTTAAATAAGCATTCTCAGCTTATGAGCCAATAAAAGATAATAGGAGCTATGCATTTGAAAATCTTGCTATATTCCTGTATGTCAGTACACTAAGTAGCTTCTCAGCTGGCAAAGATGTATTAAATGGGGTCCTGTTATGATGCTTCTATCAGTTACTGCATTTGATCTGTTCACATTTATGTGAAAGTTAATTTCCAGAACACTGGTGGTTGAAAAAATAATTGCATCAATTCTTTGACTGCAGTTTAACCCATTTTTTTGTTGTTGTCGGGGTTGAGGACTGTGTATATCCACTGCATGCCAATCATTAGCCTCCTCCTGACCAATCAGCGCATTCATTCCATCATCACCAGGGATTAGGGTCAATTTGAGGGTGCCATCATGTATGCAGCCATCAGGGCGATTCAAGAATTTTATCTTTTCCCTAACTGTCTTGTTTGTGCTCCTCTGACAGCCCTTGATTGGGACATGCAGGGAAGATCAGCTCTGCTTCTTCTCACAGTTCTGCAAGGGGCTGATGCCATTAGGACTGCCCAGTTCACTGACCGAAGACACATCATGGTTAACTAGGTCTCCATAAGGGAGATAACCCATGTGCATGTACCTTGGAGCAAGCACCACCCCTTCCCTAGATGAGAATGCCGATTCTGTTTGCATGCTCCATCAAGCACCTGAGCCGTTATTTGAACTGTAGTCATATGAGTCAGTCAGGGTTTTTCCCCTGAACTCCAATGGCATAGGCTAGCTCAACCCTTTTGATGGAAAACCAAAGTTGATTGTGTTTACTTGCCTTTATTTCTCTGATAGTAGGAAGCTGCACTGCTGTGATCTGCAAAAACAGACAGGAGTTACAATCATAAGAGGAGTAATTTTAAAATGCTGTTTTTCAGGGGTGCTACCTCCAAATTAAGAGACTGACATAGAAGCTGAAGCCATCTGTTTTGGCATATAGGGATAAAGCTCGGACTTGACCCATACTGTCTGAATTCAGTTAACAACTTGGGCATCTGCTACAGTTGGTGTGATGAGGATGGGTGTGTCCAGCCGGGCAGAAGAGAGTGGATCAGAGTGTTTAGTGTCAGTCCTTCAGAGGAGGTGCAGTGCTGCATAGGAATGGCCTGGGGTATGGGAGCATGCATCTTCATGGAGGAGAGCACTGTGATCCCCGGGTTTGAAGGAGGGCACTTATATACCCACCTAGAGCAGAGGTTACGGCCTACTAAAAGTATGCCTTCTTTGCTGAAATTTCACAAAGGCACAAACCAGCCAAATGGCTGATGACTGAATGACACCCCCTCATAAAGTCTCTTGACCCCACGCTGGTGATAAACAGTGTCAGGAAATAAATGGACAATGTCCAACATGGGGAGGCTTTGTGTTTGGCAGACATGAAGACAAAAAAAGTGATTTGGTAACAAGTGGATATCCCCAGTAACCTCATAAACTATGTATTGTAGGCATTAGGTCTGCTTAGCACCTGGAACTTCTTCAGAGGTTTTTCATTTATCAGTTTCAGTTAGACAGTGCTGGTGCCAGCTCTCCAGTTCTTCACTGATATTTCTGTAGACAGCTGCACTGGGATTTTCCTAGTAGGGTTGCAGTCATAGCCAGGAAAGATGGTGGGGCTGTACAGATTGGAAACCTGCTCAATGACTGCAACACTACTCACACTTATTTTATTTGTTTATTGTCATTTGTTAACCGATTTGGTCGGGCTGAGCCAAAGGCCCGTTTTCAGTGGCGACCTGAGGAGAAAAGCTCCAGTTAGAATTACAGTCATTCAAGACAAACATTTCTATCAGAGATGGCATATAACTAGACAACTATACAACAAAATGAAAATAATCAATTTAACAATTATGTACATGTTTAAGTGTGTATCTGTACAGTAGCAACAAGCAAGTCTGAATGTAGAAATTTAGTTAAAGGAAGTAGGGTGTTGGTGTGTTGTAGTATTAACACTATGGAGAGGAGCAGGAAATGAGGACAGAGAAAGATATGAGAGAAGAGTATAGATTTAGGAAGAAACAGAGGATAGAGAGAGAGAGAGATGTGAGAGAAGAGAGTGGATTTAGGAAGGGGGTAGCTAGAATCAAGTTGGAGCTTGACATGGACAGGACCAGGTGTTTAGGAGATGGTGTTTAAGTTCAAGCTTGAACTGGGACTTATGGATTTGGTTGGAAAGCTTTGAGTAGACTGACCAGTCCCTGGGTTGGCAAAATATTTTGTCAGCCTTTCAGGGCACGGGGCCAATGTATTAGGGTTATCCCAAGCCATCCTGGTGGCTCCTTTCAGAATGTCCACTAGGGTTGGGACCACCCAGGAGCCTGCAGCCTTCTCTGGAATGATAGCTTGAGGTTGGTGGGCCACTTGAATTTTCATTCCATTAGCCATACACTTTTTCCAAATTTAGGGTCTTCATGGTGTGACCCAAGGGAGATCAGCCTCTCCTCTTCATCTGGTTCAGTATCGGGAGCTCTTTTGGTGTCTGGTATTGGCCATGGCCTTCGTGGCTTACTGGGCAAGAGCTCTAACTTAGAAGGTGAGGGAGTTGTCAGCTGAAGGGGTTTGAGGAAACAGAGAAGATCCTTTCAGGGGAGCCTGTGGATCAGTATTTGAAGGTACATATTGTTTCAGGGCCACAGGGACTAGGACCTGAGTAGGAGCTGATTAATGGAAGCATTTGTTATGGTGGCACAGACACTGGCCCTACTGCCAACTCAGACTCCAAGACAGTGTAGACATGGGCTCTGGAAATGTGAATTCCAGAAACCAGGACCAGTATGTCCATGGCTGAAGTCAGAGAAAATATGTGGGACATATACACCAGAAATGTAACCAATTCCAATGTTAAGAACAAATCCTAAGAGTAAGCTGAGAGGCAGAAAGTGGGTACAAGTAGTCATGACAGTGTCAACGATGCCTGATACTGTCAATGAAATTACATTGATTCAGTGGGTTGCAGACACTTTGATGTTGACGAGAGGATGGGTAGATGTTCTTCATGTTTCACTGTTGCAGTCATCACACTTGGGTTATCTGCCTGCAGGTAGTCCTCAGTCGGCCCGAATATCAAAGTCTTAGGATTACTGTGTCGGAAGCTGTCGCCTCTTCCATGACGTCAGGGGTATAAAACAGGCAGCCAACAGCATTACATCAGTCTTTCTTGCTGAGAAGGAGCCCGAAGCAGAAGCAGTTCGCAAGTGCCGGTCGGCTACTACCTGAAATTTTGTTTTTTCAAGTTTCAAACCTGAAGTGTTCTAAAGCTAAGTACCCCATTGGGGATCCTTTTTTCTTGCTCTAACCGATGTCAGAAAAAGTTAACAATTGTCTTGCCTGTGGAAAGCAAATACCTCACAGAGATTTTCATTCTTACTGCGTCACCTGTTTAGGCCCATATCACGACGTCCCTCGCTGTTGGATGTTCTTTGTGTTTCACTGTTGCAGTCATTACATTTGGGTAATCTGCTGGCAGGTTGCCCTCAGTCGGCCTGAATAACAAAGTCTTAGGTCCTGCATCGGTTGCTGTTCCTTCTTCCATGACGTCAAGTCATCAGGGGTATAAAACATGCAGCCGATGCCATTTTCATCAGTCTTTCTTGCCGTGCGGTGCGCGAAGCAGAAACAGTTTGCAAGTGCTGGTCGGCCGACTCCTGAAATTTTTGTTTTAGAGTTTCAGAACCGAAGTCTTCAACCTAAAGGTAAGTACCCCGTTGGGAAAACTTTTTCTTGCTCCTTACCAATGTCAGTAAAAGTTATTAATTGTATTACTTGTGGGAAGCAAATACCTCATAAGGATTTTCATTTGTACTGTATTCCTTGCCTAGGCCCTGACCACAAAGTGCCTTGCTGTCGGTTTTGTGCTAAATTTAACCAACTCGCTATTAAGCGTTGGTATATTTTTGCATCTAAATATTTTGGCTCAAGATTTAACTATCCAGAAATGTTGTCGGTTAGCAATCAGACTACCGGATTTCACAAAAAAACGCAAAGAAAAAGACAGAGACAGACCGTCAAGGTCCAAAACTGACAACATAGCTTCTCCTAAGCCAGTCGCCGGTTCACCAGTACTCAGTGAGGCACTTTTGCAGCCCCTGATACCTGCTACTTTTGATTCACAGGCCTCTACTAAGACCCATTCGGAGTCCGATATGCCATGAGACACTTCAGGTATTGAACCCGCGGATGTCTCTCCCTTAGATGGGTCTGGAGCCACTGAGCAGGCACTGGCTTCTGAGGGTGTTTTCAGGCCTAAAGATTTGTATATTAAACCGACGCCATCCTCAAAAACAAGGCCAAAACCAACTTCTATGTCTAAAAAAGCGACGCATGGGCCAAGTGCTCAGGCCCCTATGCCTAAAAAACAAATGATCAAAATAGCTGAGTAATTACCTTGATCAGGGGTTCCCAACCTCCTCCTGCTAAGAGGCCTAGGCAAGACACTGATTATGAATCTTCAGATCAGGTTTCCATTTAGTCTGATTCCTCTTCTGATCAGGAATTATCTATTCCACCTTATGAGGACTCTGATGCAGAAGAATCCATTCCTTCTGCTTCTCCTCCTGAGGATTTTTCTTTTGGAGAAACTTTGCATACCTTAAGGGAACATTTTCATTGGGAGAGTCAGGATTTTTCAGCATCCAAAAAGAGGCTTGGGGATTTCCTCCTTCTTCCTCAGCATAGGCCTTTGGCTATACCTTCTGTTCTAGACATTGTTGATGATGTTTTCTCAGAATCCAGCATGGCTCCTGATTCCCTGCCTCTGGCTCCTAGTAAGCCAGACAAATATTACAGGGTTCCTGACTCCCACAAATTTCTTTTTAAAAACCCTACTGCTGATCCTGAAACAATTTCTCAGGGTCCAAAGGGTGTTGAGGCTTCTACTGCTAAAAATCCTACCCCTTCTAATAGAGACTCCAGGGCGCTGGATAGGTGGGGTAAGAAGGTTTACACGTCTGCAATCCTGACAATCAGGGCTTTAAACTGTCAATTTCATATGCTTAAATATCAACAGCATGTCATGGGCTTACTTAAACAGAAAATTATGTTGATTTCTGACTGTGTGGAAAATAGAGTTACAGGTTTTATTGCATTCAGCTGAACAACTTGGAAAGCATACTTTGCAATGTGGTTTTGATTCCTTGGAGGCCTCTTGCAGGGCCGCTGTAACTGGATCTGTGATAAGAAGGCATGCTTGGCTCAAGGAGCAAAATCTGCCTGATCATGTTAAAGCAAAATTGTTGGATGCTCCTTTACAACAGGACAATCTATTTGGTAATAAGGCAGAAGAAGTTTGAAAAAGATGGAAGACAAAGCTAAATCTATACAAACTGTAAAAGCTTTCCTACAAGTGCAGCCACCCAGGTTCAGTAGGCACTGGCCTACTAAGAATTGGCCCTTTCCAGTACCCACCAGAGCCACTCAGGTCAAACCCAGACACTCCAAAGGCTCCAGGTTTCAGTCACAAGTAACTTACAGAACAAAACAATGGGGTGCCTCCACCTCCAAATCTGGAAGTAGCAAGGCACCCACCTAAGGTAAACAGTCTCAATGACTTTCCTCTGCCATTTCCAAGCACTTATCTTTTGGCAGCCCCTTTGGGGGGGAAACTAGCACTTCATGCACAAAATTGGCATCTAATTACCCAGGACAAGTGGGTTTGAAATATAGTATCCCAAGGATACAGATTTCATTTCTACACATTGCCAATTCCAAATGGATGGCCAGATCTGCCTCCAAATCAGTGGACAGAGGCCCAGAAACAAGTTATGTCCCACATGGATTTGGGCGCTATTCAACCAGTACCAGAAAAGGAAAAAGGACATGTTTTTTATTCAAGACTTTTCCTGGTACCCAGAAAAGACAAATCACGGCGTCCAGTTCTGGACTTGTCCATTCTAAATACTTTCCTGGACATTCCAGAATTCAAGATGCTGACTCTACAACAGTTACTGCCTATGCTAGGCAAGGATACCTGGTTGGTAACTCTAGACTTAGAGGCTTTAACCTGCATATCCCAATCAGGGAATCTTGCAGAAGATACCTCCACTTCAAAGCAGGCTATTTGCATTGCCAGTTCTCTACACTGCCCTTTGGCTTATCTACTGCAGACAAAGAAAAACCACTTCTGGATCACGAAGTATCCAAATAGAAGCTCCAACAAAAAACATGAAAAAAGAAGCAGCCAAACTGGATTGAATTTTTCTTTACTGAATTCTGGTACCTCGGCCTTCGCCTTCACATGGAATAACATTACTATGCTTAAACCAGTATAAATACACACCTCAATTAATCACACCAATTAAACAATTAATCAATTGTGTAAAATGTAATACATTTATCTACTGCACCCAGGGTCTTCACAAAGTGCCTGGCACCAGTAATTGCATTTTGCAGACAAAGGAACATTCAATTTTATCCTTATCTGGATGATTGCCTAATTCAGGCAGAAAACAAGGACACTCTTCTACAGCATCTGGCGTTTGTAAAAAGGCTTCTATCTTGCCTAGGGTACACCATAAACAAAAAGAAATCATAACTGGTACCCTCTCAAAAAATTACATTCCTGGGTGCAAGCTTGAATACAACTGCCCAGATGGCTTACCTCACACCAGACAAATCCAATTGATGACTTACTTCAAACAAGTGGCCACAAAAACCCAGTTATCTGCAAGACACATTCTGCAGGCCTTGGGGTTCATGGCTTCCTGCATTCTTCTAATTCCATATGCAAGACTGCATATGAGGAAACTTCAATGGTACCTAAAAAGCTTATGGAGTCAACATTGTCACAGCCTAGAAGCAATGATTCCTATCATTCCTTGCCTGCAGCAAGAGTTCCTATGATGGGCAGAGGCCTGTCACCAAAACAAGGGACTGTCATTCATTCCACCCCCTGCCACCCAAACCCTGACTACAGATGCATCAGGCTATGCTTGGGGGGGGGGGCATCTGGCAGGGAGATGCATTGAGGGCAAATGGAGCCCAAATCAAATGCACCTGCATATCAACCAGAAAGAGATGCTAGCTGTACAGAATGCTCTGACAGCTTTCAAGGACTTTCTTCATCCAGGACAACTACTGATAAAGACGGACAACACCACTGTTATGTGGTACATAAACAAGTAGGGGGGTACCCACTCCTAACCCCTTTGCAGACTAACCATGGTCCTGTGGAACACAGCCTTGCCTTATCAAATATATCTACAAGCTCAATTCCTGCCAGGAAAGTAAAATACTCTGGCAGACGAAGTAAGCAGAAATCTTATGGACTCACATGAATGGAAACTGGATCCGCAAATCTTCAGCATGTTGACATGCAAATGAGGGAGCCCAGACATAGATCTTTTCCCTCACCCCAAAACTATCAGTTGGACAAATTCTGCACAAGAATCCATCACAAAAAAAGCTTGGAAAGTGGATGCTGTATCCTTCAGCTGGAAAAACTTATCAGTCTATGCTTTCCCCCCTCTGCCTCTGCAATGTATTACTAAAAGTCAGACAGGAAAAAACAAAAATTATCCTGATTGCTCCAGACTGGCCTCGCCAAGACTGGTACCCACTCCTACGCAATATATCACACCTTCCTCTGTGGTACCTGCCTCAGACACCTTATCTACTGTCTCAGCAGAACTTTCAAATTCTACACACTCAGCTCCAAACTCTGAATCTTGCAGCATGGCTCATCAACTAATTTCATCAGTTACATCTCTCAGCAAACCTGTGATGGATGTCATTTTGGAGGCTAGAAGGCCTAGCACTAGAAAATCTTATGCTGATAAATGGAAAAGATTCTGTTCCTGGAATCAGGCACAAGGAATAAGCACAGAAATGCCCAATATTCCTCAGATTCTGCAATATTTAACTGAGTTGCTTCACAAGGGCCTATTTTTCTCTTCCATAAAAATCCACGCCTCTGCCATTTCAGCTCATTACAACACAGAGCCTCCCCTCTTTTCTCATCCCCTGCTAAAGCAGTATCTCAGAGGGGCTAAAAATTTAAATTTAAGACCTCCCACGAGAGCACCAACTCCTGCATGGGACCTCAATTTTGTGTTGGAAAAACTCACCCTGCCTCCTTTTGAGCCAGCTGCTACTGCGGACGTAAAATTTCTCTCTTGGAAGACAGCTTTTCTTTTTTCAGTCACTTCAGCTAGAAGGATCTCTAACTACAGGCTCTCATGGCAGGTGGAGCCTTTTATTATTTTCTACACGGACAGGGTAGCGCTCAGGACCAATCCATCCTTTATGCCTAAAGTGATGCCCAGTGTGGCTCTTAATCAGACCATTCATCTGCCAACTTTTTTCCCAAATCCACAGAACAAGGGGGAGCGGATACTACATTCCATTGGATGTACACAGACAACTAAGATTCTACTTGAACAGGACAAAATTTCTAAGAAAATCTGAGCAATTACTGGTGGCATTTGCTGCAGGGGCAGAGGGAAAGGCCATCTCAAAGCAGACAATTTCAAAATGGATAAGCCATTGTATTCATTTTGCTACATGCATCATGGTAAACCTGTCCCCAAGGGGATCAGATCCCATTCCACCAGGGCTGCATCTCCTTCTGCAGCCTTTTTCAGAGGGGTTCCTACCAGAGACATTCTAGAAGCTGCTACCTGGAGCTCAGTTCAAACATTCACCAAGCATTACCATTTACCTCTCTTCTCTAAATTCAGAGCAGGCTTTGCCACTGCTGTCCTGCAGGGCCTTATAGCTGATCCTAATGTTGTATAATTCCATCCTCCCCAACCATAGCTTTGGGATTCTACCCAAATGTAATGACTGCAACAGTGAAAGACGAAGAACATAGTACAGTTGTGTACACTTACCATAAATGTAGATGTTCGAGTGTATTCACTGTTGCAGTCCTGGTTACCCACCCGCCAGCCCCCTATTTTTTCTCTTTTTATACCTCTTCTTTCTGTAACTATGCTCAAAAGCCTTTTTCTTGTATTTGCTTTTATTTGGATGTATATATTTTTGTGTTTTAAATCACATGTGTGTGTGTGTATATTTATATATATATATATATATATATATATATATATATATATATATATATATGTGTGTGTGTGTGTGTATATATATGTATATATATATATATATATATATATGTGTGTGTGTGTGTGTGTGTATATATATATATATATATATATATATATATATATATATATATATATATATTTATTTTTTGCTCCCCATTTGAGGGGCACCTGACATCTGGGGCAAGAAAAACTGATGAAAATGGCGTCGGCTGCATGTTTTATACCCCTGACTTCCTGACGTCATGGAAGAAGGGACAGCAACCGACGCAGGACCCAAAACTTTGTTACTCAGGCCGACTGAGGGCAACCTGCCAGCAGATTACCCAAATGTAATGACTGCAACAATGAATACACTCGAACATCTACATTTATGGTAAGTGTACATAACTGTACTTTTTGTGCCTTGTTTAACGCCTGAGCCATTCATCGTCAGGCTATCTTTGTCGCTAAATTCTTTTGCTCTCGTTCTCTGTATTCCAAAATGGCTTCGAAAAGCTATCCGACTAACTATCTTCTGAAAAAACATAAAGATAAAGATAGAGACAGACCGCATAGGTCCAAAATTGGCGACGATGCTTCTGTTAAGCTAGTCACTAGTCCATCGGTACTCTGTGAGGTGCATTTGCAGCCCCTGATGCCCGCTTTTACAGATTTGCAGGCTTCTGCTGAGACCCATTCGGAGTCCGGTATGCCGCAAATTGCTTTTTCGACTATGGAACCTGCGGATGTCTCTACCTTGGATGGGTCCAGAGCCACTGTGCAGCCACAGGCTTCTGAGGGTGTATTCCGACATACCAATGTGCAAATTAAACCGACAACTTCATTTTTAGCTAAAACTACAGAGTTTCTCAGGCCGAAAGTACGCACTACGCCCAGAAAACAGACGACCAAAGAGCATGCTCAAGCTCCCATGTCACAAAAACACATGCTTAGAATGGCTGTAGACTTTATTACCCTAATTAGGGGAAGCCAGCCTTCCCCTGCTAAGAGATCAGACCAGAAGTCTGATGACTCTGACCCTTCTGATTACCAGGACATACCCTTATCAACCTATAAGGGTTCAGATGCAGAGGAATCCATTCCCTCTGCCTCCCCCTAGACAGGATTTTTCTTTTGGTGAAACCTTGCATACTTTGAGAGAACATTTCCGCTGGGAATGCCATGACTACCCTCAGTCCAAAAAGAGACTTGGAGAATTTTTACAGTTGCCTAAGTACAGGCCTCTAGCTATACCCCCTGTCCTGGATGTTGTAGATGATGATTTCATGGAATCCAGTCTTACTCCAGACACTTTACCACCGGCCCCTAGAAAACCTGACAGGTACTGCAGAGTACCCGATTCTCACAAATTTCTCTTTAAGAACCCTACTGTGGATCCAGTGACCATTTTCCAGGGACCTAAAGGTATTAAGGCTACTACAGCCAAAAACCCTACCCCTTCAGACAGGGATTCCAGAGCTTTAGCCAGATGGGATAAGAAGGTATATACCTCTGCAAGTCTTGCCATCAAGGCATTGAATTGCCAGTTTCACATGTTGAAGTACCAGCAACATATTATGGAACTAATTAAACAAAAAAATGGTGTTACTTCTGATTGTGCAGAAAATAAAGATTTGCAAGAGTTAATGCATTCTGCAAACCAAGTTAGTAAGCATACTTTGTAGTGTGGCTTTGATGCCCTAGAAGCATCTTGCAGGGCTGCAGTCACTGGGTCTGTACTGAGAAGGCATGCTTGGCTGAAGGAACAAACCTTGCCAGATCATGTCAAATCAAAATTACTAGACACTCTTTTAAATAAGAACTGTTTGTTTGGCATCAAAGCAGAAGATGTTCTTAAAAAGATGGAAGAAAAAGCTAAATCTATGCAAACTGTTGAAGAATTCTTACAAGTGCAGCCACCTAGATTCAGTAGGCATTGGCATTCTAAAAACTGGTCCTATCCAGCCCCTTCCAGGCCTTCTCAGTCCAAACCCAGGGGAAACAGACCTCCCCGGCTACAGTCTCAGGGTATGCAGAGATCTAAACAATGGAGTGGCCCCACCTCAAAAACAGGGAGTGGTAAGCCACCCCCTTATGGAAAAAGTTCACAATGACTTTTCAGTTATCCTTCCCAGCCCTGCCCAATTACTAGGTGGAAAACTTGCCCTTCATGCAAAAAACTGGATGTCCATTTCTCAGGACCGATGGGTCCTAAACATTGTATCCCAGGGATACAGATTCTACTTCCATTCACTGCCAACCCCAACCGGGTTTCCAGACCTTCTTCCAAACCAGTGGGCAGAGGCTCAAAAGCAAGTACTTTCCCTGCTCAATATCAGGGCTATTCAACCTGTTCCAGTAGAACAAAGGAGACAGGGTTTCTTCTCCAGACTCGTTCTGGTGCCCAGAAAAGAGGGCTCTTGGCCCAGTCCTGGATCTGTCAATTCTCAACACCTTTCTGGTGGTCCCAAAATTCAAAATGCTTACCCTGCAAACAGCTTCTCCCTGTGCTAGCCAAGGATGCCTGGTTAGTCACCCTAGACATAAAAGAAGCTTATCTGCACATCCCCATAAGGGTATCTAGCAGGAAATATCTGTGTGTCAGAGCAGACTCTATGCACTATCAATTCTCTGCACTTCCCTTTGGCTTATCTACTGCACCCAGAGTATTCACAAAGTGCCTGACTCCAGCCACTGCATACTGCAGGCAGAGAAATATCCAAATTTTCCCATACTTAGACGATTGCCTGATTCAGGCGGACAGTCAGAAATTGCTACTTCAGCACCTGGCATTTGTAAAAAGACTCCTAACTTCATTGGGGTACACCATCAACGAAAAGAAATCGCAACTGCTGCCCAGTCAAAAAATTGTATTCCTGGGAGCATGCTTGAACACAACTTCCCAGATGGCATTTCTCACTCCAGGAAAAACAGGTCTATTTGACCAACTACTTCAAACAAATGGCCACCAAAACCCAGCTATCTGCAAGGAAAATACTGCAAGCCCAAGGGTTCGTGGCCTCATGCATTCTGCTAATTCCATATGCAAGACTGCATATGAGGAAACTTCAGTGGTACTTAAAAAAGTCTTTGGTGCCAACATACTCCGGACCTGGAAACAGTCATTCCTATCATACCTTGTCTAAGGGCAGAGTTCTTTTGGTGGGCAGAAGCATGCAACCACAACAAGGGACTGCCTTTCACTTAACCCCTCGCCGCCCAAACCCTGACAACAGACTCATCAGACTATGCATGGGGGGCTCACATGGCAGGCAAATGCATTCAGGGCAAGTGGAGCCCAGGACTAATTTTCCTGCACATCAATCAAAAAGAGATGCTAGCTGTACAGAATGCTCTGACAGTCTTCAAATACCTAATCTTTCCAGGACAGCTGCTGTTAAAAACAGACAACACCACAATTATGTGGTACATAAACAAGCAGGGGGAAACCCATTCTTACCCACTTCCTAGGGGAAAAAAATTTGCTATTCCAAAACACATGCACATAACACAAGCACACCAAACAAACAGTAGTCCACATACATACACCTAAAAATCTTACACCTAACCCTACACTAGACTATACACACACCACTAACTATCCCCTTACCTTAACCCTAACCCTAAGGTCTGTCACTATCGCACATTCACCTCCCCCGCACCCTAACCCTAACTCACCTAACCCGCCCTAACCCTCATGTCCACACAATTGCAAACATACCTAACCCGCACCCTAACCCTAACTAACCTAACCCGCACTCAATCGCACACTTACCTGAACGGGACCCGTAACTTCCCACCACAGTGCTGGAAATGCCAAAGCAACAGAAACGGACAACCAAATTCTTTCCCTAGGAAAAAATTTGGTTTTCTGTTGCTTCAATATTTTCAGCTTTCACCGAATAGGGTTCAATATTAGAACATTCAAAGTTCTGAAACTTCGATGTTCTAATATAGATTCTATTTTCTCACCCTCTCATCAAACAGTTCCTGAGAGGGGCTAAAAACTTAAGGCCCCCTAGGAGAGCACCCACCCCTGCCTGGGACCTTAACTTTTTACTGGAAAAGCTCACGCTTCCCCTTTTGAACCTGCTGCTTCAGCAGAGTTAAAATTCCTCTCTTGGAAAACAGCCTTGCTTTTAGCCATAACTTCAGCAAGAAGAGTGTTTGAGTTACAGGCACTAATGGCTGTGGAACCCTTCATTATTTTCCATGCTGACAGGGTTTCCCTCAGGACTAACCCCTCCTTTATGCCTAAGGTGGTGTCCAGTGTGGCTTTAAACGAATCCATCCATTTACCAACCTTCTTCCCTAATCCTCAGAATAAAAGGGAAAAGATCCTGCACTCCTTGGACGTGCACAGACAGCTCCGGTTCTACCTTGACGGGACTAAACCTTTCAGAAAATCTGACCAGCTGCTAGTCAGCTTTGCTACAGGGGCAGAGGGCAAGGCCATTTCAAAGCAAATTATTTCCAAATGGGTAGCACACTGCATCCATTTCTGCTACAAGCACCATGGAAAACCTACCCCACAGGGGATCAGAACACATTCCACTAGGGCTACTTCCACCTCTACAGCATTTCTCAGGGGAGTCCCTACCAGGGACATTCTGGAAGCTGCAACCTGGAGTTCTGTACACACCTTCACCAATCATTACCACTTATTTTTTCTAAATCCATAGCTGGATTTTGCTACAGTAGTCTTACAAGGCCGGCTAGCCAGCCCTAACACTTCTTGACTGCCTTCACCCTTCCTCAGCTTTGGGAATCAACCCGTGTGTGATGACTGCAACAGTGAAACATGAAGAACATAGTACAGTTGTGTACACTTACCATAAATGTAGATGATCGAGTGTACTCACTGTTGCAGTCCTGGTTTCCCTTCCTCCAGTCCCCTGGTTTTCTCTCTCCTTCTACCTATCCTCTCTATGGCCATTTTTAATGGCAGTGGCATTTTTACTGGTGATGTTCCAAACCATATACTAGCTTCCTGTTTGGGGGACTCCTGACATTTGGGGCAAGAAAAACTGATATAATGGGGTCTGACATCATGGAAGAGGCGGCAGCAACTGACGCAGGAATTCCAAGACTCTGGTATTCGGGCCGACTGAGGGCTACCTGCAGGCAGATAACCCAAGTGGTGATTACTGCAACAGTGAATACACCTGAATATCTACAGTTATGGTAAGTGTACACAACTGTACTTTTCAGTGACAGCAGAATCATGGCTGTTGCGCTGTTGGCAAAAGTGGCAGCTTATGCTTATGACAAGGGGATGACCATGGGAATGACAATTGAATTCTGACATGGCTGCCAAAATTTCTTCCCTATTTGATGAATTATTATCTTCATTAAAAGAAACAGTCATCAGCGAGAGCAGAATAAAAGAAAGAATATTTCCTTCACCTGTGGTCAAAAATCCATGGACTAGTCAGTACAACATCACCTCTCAGAGTTGAACTTAATACGAACTATATAATAATAATTCAGGCATTTTTTTAAATTTTTCTCTTTTTACAATAGAATTTCTGTCAAGAGTCTTAACATGAAGTTATTAGTCTGTATTTTAAAGGCATGCTGTACATATTGTAAAATAGTTCTTCTAGTTGTTTGGCTTTTTTGTTTTTATTCTTTTTCACTTGTAACAATATTTAGTACTGACTATGTCAATTGTAGTTAATATATAATCTCAATAAAAGAAAAAAAATTTAGTACAGAAATAAATGGGGGGTGGGGTTCTTCCCTGATCTTCAACATCACCTGTGCTAGCCCTTTCAACATTTTCAGTGGCAGTGGTGGAGGTGGTAATCAAACCCAGAAATACTATTTTTCTTGCAGAGGTTGGGGGCACTGGAGTAATAATTCCTCCTAAGAAATAACTTCTTTAAATGCTGCATTTCCTTCTTGTGATTCTTCTACATGTGATGGAGACAGATGCATGGTGCTGCTGTAAATGTGGCCTTAAGGAGGAGTGCCTATATCGAGGAGATCGGTGATCATTAGAAGTGGAGGCCATCTTAACTGCTACTGCATTAAGCCTTTTGAGGGAATCCATTTTGCTGTGTGAAGTGCAAAGAGGCCTGAACAGGTTAGAAGAGGCATCATTTGAGTTAGAATTGGTGAGTGATGAAAGTTATGGATGTTGATGTTATCTTTTTGCTGCTAATGTGCCACCCAAGTTGTGGGTCCCCCCCACTCAAGTGAATAACACAGTGGGAATGTCTGCCATTAAGGCAATCTGGTACCTACAGCTCACTTCTTAAAGAAGGTTTGAGGTGTCGTGATGCCAAGAAGAGACCACCTGTCATAGGCCTGTCCACCAGTACTGACAACAGGACAAGGGTCAAAACCAGGCAGCTTTACTAGAGAGAGAGAAAGTAGACTAGAAGAAGAAAGGATAACTTTGACTGTAATAAATCTGAATGCTGGAGAATGTTTTTTTTAATGAAAAATAAAGCAAGAAAACCAAGATTTCTAAAAATTTTCCAGTTGCTGAGCTGTCAGTTACTGCAGCACATAGACCATGATGTTACCGAAGGTATTCAAGTTCTTACCAGATAAAGCATTACTGTGAAATATAACTTTCATTTTTTTCTATGGTAATTAAGTTTAATTTTTGCTTCTCTGAGTGACTATTGTAGTGAGAGACTACAATTAGTTTCTTCTGCAGATTAGTCAGTAAATGTGGCCTAGAAAAGTTTCTAAAATTTAGAAACATTGTAAATACCCACATTTCTAAGTGATTTTACAAACACTAAATTGTGCACATTTGAAGAAATGAGAATGGCACAGTTAGTATAACAGATATTAAGTTATGTGACTGTTTTGCATTCTTTTCTTTTATAAAAGTTGTGATGGAGTCTCCATACTTGAAATAGTAGTGATTTGACTGTAGTTGCATTCTTTTCTTCATAGGGGTAGGTTTGCATCTATACCCATGTGGTATTCCATGAGCCCCATTTCAACCCCAGTACTATGTCTTCCATATCCAGTTTAACCCCCTCTAGGCTGGGTCTGCATTCCCCTTGTGCTGGCAAAGCTGGATCTAATGTTGTCAGGTTTCATTCATTCCTTAACAGATGGGATCGTATCTAGCTAGGACGTTACACTAGCTCGTGGCTGCCAACAAACACTCAGCTTCTTTCTTACCCATAATGCACTAAGCCTAACATCCCTCAGATTTCGTTTGCTGCTTTCGCATCTAAATGTGGTTTCCTTCGCTCTTGAGCTTTTCAGTAAAGTGAAATTTTTAGCTTTATCCTTATAAAACAGTTATTTGATTATAGTTTCTTCTGTCGCTAGAAGGTTTGCACTGTTTTTCCACTAGTCTTTCAGTTTTGTTCACCTCTATACTCCCTTTTACACTTGTTAGTGTAGTCTTTGCTATCATTGCTGGTAGGCTTTAACAACTCTGTTACTTGTCTTAGTTAATTTTCTTAAAAAAAACAAGTAAATAAATGCATGAATAGATAAATTAAAAAATTCTCTTCTAGGCCTTTTCTCACTGGTTTCCTTCCTTTCACTACTAGTAGTATCCAGTTGTTTGCTGTCCGGATGCTTTACAATTTTTGAGTACCCTTTTGATATTTGCTATATTACTTGCAGATATGTCTAATAAGGGATTCAAGAAATGTGAAAATGTGGGCACAAAATGCCCTTTTCAGATGCTCATTCTTTGTGTCTAATTAGAGTCTGAACATTTAGACCAAAAATATGATATTTGTGCTGCGTTCAATCCCAGGGCTTTAATGGAAAGATGGAATAAATTAATCTTAAAGGGGCCATTACCAACTCCTTTCTTGCAAGCCATTGCTGGAGATTGGTCTCCAAAGACTAGAGCCAAGGATCCACCAAAAAGGTCCAGATCTTCTGATTCAACTGCATCCACTTCATCAGAGCCAAGAAAAAAGAAGTCAGAATCAGATCTGACACTTTGTGGGATCTGATCATCTTTGGATCTGGTAAAATGTGTGGCTGCTCCTTCCTCTGATCTGACAAAATGAACCCCAGATGAGAAGTCTTCAGATCCTAAACCATTACCACATATGGTATACTTGCCCAACATGGATCTGGTACCTTCCCCTTTTTTTGAAGAGGCACTCTAAGTCTCCTTCGGTGTTGTCCTCTTGTTCCTGCAGAGGTCTCATGGAGGCAGATGTGGAAAGGATGATGAGAAGATTCTCTACAGAACAATTTTGGAAGGGAGTTTTCATGGTTCTTACCCTCTCAGGTCAGGAATACCATCCATCTACTACTCCACCGTTAACAATTCCTACTCTGACCCAACCCGTAGTGTTAAGAGTCCTCAGATCCGAGCATCCAGGGCCCTTCTGTTTTGGATCTGAAGACAACTTTGTCTTAGTATTTGACCATTACTTGAGTGCACCAGCTCTGACAGTTTCCAGGTCAGATCTGAGGGGATAGGATCGACTGCGAGGTCTTCGGAGCCATCTTTTCTCGGAGCTTTGGCGTTGGATAGTTCTACTCTGACTTCTGCCTTGGGCAGGCAGATGGCTGTCGGAGTGGATGGAAGTGGTGGGCCAGAAACTCGTTTTCTCGGCTCCATTGGCTTCCTTCTGTCTAGAGTAGTCTGCCTTTGAGGTTGTGAAGAGGGTTTTCTCTGCTCCAGCAGATCGGGTGGGTCCTTCCCCCTCAGATCCATCCTCAACATCTCAGCTGACTTTGCACTGTGATCCTCTGCGTTCTACTCTACCGGGACAGTCCGCCTAGAGCTTCCAGACCATCCAGCCGGGTATTGTCATCTCTTCCGATACTTTTCCGGATCATCCCAAGAAATCCCTAGGAAGAGAACATACTAGAGGAGGAGGAGGCACTTGGACTTCCCCCAGGAGTCTGTTACAGAAGATATTGACTTTGATGAAGGAGAAGGGTCTCCCAAATAACCATCCAACGATGTTTTATTCAGAGACATCCTTCAGATCCTTAAACAGAAGGGTAGTTGGTTTGCTCAAAACCCAACTCCTGAGGAGTCAGTATTTCTGGAAGCTTTCTGGACTGGCCTTTTACCTCCTGGGTCACTCCACCCACTGATGACCTTATTGATTTGGTGTCTTAAGTGGGCATGGAAGGAACCTGATACAGTTGAGTCAATGCCCAAGAGACCAGACAAAATTCTGGCTCCACTGGTAGGAAGAGAACATTGGAGTAAGGGAGTACCAGTTGATGCAGTGGTCGTGGTGGCAGGTACAAAGAAAGAACTTGCAAAACAGAGTTCCACTGTCCATTACCCCAATAGAGAATCTAGGGCACTGGACAGATTTGGGAAGCAAGCGTATGCTTCAGTGACATTTGCTGTCCGATTGCTGAACTACTTGACACACTTCATGAGACTGCAAAGGGACTTGATTAAAGAACTTTCAAACTTCCTTTCAGGGGCCACTGCTGTGGAGACCCGGACATTTCTGGCCTCACAGTTGGCTACCATGCAATCTATTGCAAATTTGTCCTTGAGGCTCATCTTGAATGGAGCAGAAGGTGCCTCGAGGGCTGCAGGTTCAGGAATTTCCATCAGGAGGCATGCCTAGATGTGCCTGTCTGATTTTACGAAACCCTATAAATGTCGTCTTTCATCAGTGCTTCATGTGACGGTTTTCTTTGTTTGGCCCCACAGTAAAAGACACTTTCCATGTCTGAGAAGAATGGAAAGATCCTATCTGCACTGGGCATACTTTTTTCAACCCTTCAATGGACCTTTTCCAGGAATCAACAGTGAGGTTGAAAGATGTGGTTCAGGAAGGTCCTTTCTA
Source organism: Protopterus annectens (assembly GCF_019279795.1). Classification (NCBI taxonomy): domain Eukaryota; kingdom Metazoa; phylum Chordata; order Ceratodontiformes; family Protopteridae; genus Protopterus; species Protopterus annectens. Next base: position 806,890,105 of record NC_056731.1, on the reverse strand, counting down.
GGACACACGTGAAGGTAATTCCCCCAGAGGCAGAGGGGGAGCGATAACAGCAGAAGGCACCCCTCTGGCAGAGGAGGAGGCCCGCAAAACTGAGGGCCAAGAGATACATTTTCCGACAGATCCTTTCAGCGCTCTTGAAGGGAGGTCCAATTGCCTTCCTCTGGAGGCAGTCTGGGGTCACTTATCTCTACACCAAGAAGCCTGGATAAACATAACAAAGGATACTTGGGTGCAGAGAATCCTTTCCAGAGGTTATATTATCCCCTTTTCCCTTCCACCCCATCACCCAGGAAAATCCCTGATGTTCCTCCTAACCAGAGGGAAGTTGCTGCACTGGAAATACAAAAGCTGCTCCCTCCCAGCCAAATAGAATCCAGAACTTACTCAAGATTCTTTAGTGGCAAAGTAAACAGGGGATAGGAGAACAATTTTAGATCTAATGTTTGTTGAACAAATCGGTTCAACACACCAAGTTCTGGATGGTCACAGTTCAGTCCATTCTGCCCTGTCTGAGCAAGGTCGACTGGATGTGCTTGATGGGCCTTCAGGATGAGTTCTATCACATAAAAATGAACAGATGATCCAGAGGGTATGTACTCTTCCAGTTGGGAGCCAGTCATTACCGGTTCAGAGCACTACTCTTTGGCCTCAACACTACCCCCAGGGTATTTAGCAAGTGTATGGCAGTAGTAGCTGCTCATTTGAGACTGCAGGGATTCCTGGTGTTTTAGTACTTAGATGTCTGGATCATTACCACTCCAACCATGCATCAACTGGTACAAGCACGAGACCGAGTGTTTGCTGACTTGCTCAAATCTTGGAATAACCATCAATTACAAGAAGTCACATTTACAACTGACTGCAACATTGGAATTCATAGGAGCAATGTTCAACACAGTGTCTATGGTAGCATCTCTTCCCTTTTCGAGAGTAGAAACAATAAGAAATCAAGTCAAGAAAATAATTTCCAATAACAGAATTTCAGCCTGGTTGATTCTGCAAGCCCTGGTATTAATGTCAGCGGAAATAATCTTACTTCCTTTAACAAGATATCGCATGAGAATTCTGCAGTGGGTGCTACAAACACAGTGGTCAATTCTCTCTCTCAACCCATGTCGATAAAGGTAAGAATAACTAAGGTATGCAAACAGTATCTTTCCTGGTGGATGCAGTCACAAGAACTGTTGCAAGGTCATCCTTTCATTTTCCCTCAGCCCAAGAGCTTAGTGACCATGGATGCTTCCCATATTGGATGGGGGTGCATTTTCTGGGGAAGACCATCAAGGCACTTCGTCCCCTGAAGAGGCCAACTGTCATTATTATTGTTCTGGAAATGAGAGTGGTACTTTTGGGATTGCAAACATTCCAAAACTCTCTTCCTCTTGGAATAGCTGCGATTCAAACTGACAGCATGTCAGTGGTTTGGTAGAGCAACAAACAAAGGGGAACCAAATCTTACCCCCTGTGTTGAGAAGCCCTGAGGGTGTGACAATGGGTGATTTACTTCAACCACTTTCTAATTGCAACACACATTTCGGGGAAGTTCAACATAGCAGACAAACTGTTCAGGTCCATCATACTACTTCATGAATGGTCTCTCAACAACAAAGTGACATACATGATTTTCCATCATTGGGGCCAGCCTTGCTGCGATCTTTTGCCATCTCCTCTAAACAAGTGCAGCAGCTTCTTTGCCCTATCCCCCCCACTGGGGGAGTCACTGAGGGATGCTGTACTTCGCGATTGGCCCCCTGGTCTTCTTTACACTTATCTTCTGACTCCTTTAATTCTCCAATTCCTTCAGAAAGCAGCCAGGTTGAAGAACAAAGTCATCCTTATAGCACCTTAATGGCCTTGACAAATTTGGTTTCGCTTCCTTTGGCTTCATCTTCTGTATTCACCTTGATTCTGGATCCAACTCCAGACCTTCAGTCTCGCCAGACAGGCATGGTTCACCTGTAAATCTCAAATCACAAACTGACTGTATGGTTTCCACCAATTCCATTAATAGCCAGGCAGACTATGCTGTCATCACCTGTCCATTCTATACTGTTATTTTCCCATAAGCTCTCTACAATGAAACTCTACAGAAGTAAATGGAGAAGATTTGTTTATTGAGCAGAACAGAATCATGTAGACCCCTTTTTAGCCCCGACCCATTCTGTTCTTGAATTTTTAGCAGGCTTATTTAATGGAGGTGCTACTCATTGCCATCTCTAACTTTCATGTGGGGATTTCAGGAATTCATCCGTGTCTTCTTTTAAACTGTGCAAAGTCTTTTTGAAAGGTACCATGTTACTTACACTTCCTTTTAAAGATCCTATACCACCATGGGATTTAAATTTGGTACTGCAGGCCTTAACACATTCTCTCTTTGAATCAGCACCTAAATGTAATTTAAAATTTTTGACCTTCAAAACTGTCTTTTTAGTTGCAGTTACATCTTCCCATCCTACTTTCTATCTGTAGTTCCAAAAATTTCCTACCAGACCAATTCATCAGCACCTTAAAAAAATAAATTGGTCACCTCTTAAAACTCTACCATTAGAGGAAGCCGTGGAGTACTTTAATACTACCTTCTTAGGTATCTTTAATCTTATGGCCCCACAATGTATAATTCGTACTAAAACCAACCCAGCCCCCTGGATCTCAAAGGACACAAGGTCCCCACTCAAACAACGAGACATAGCTTGGACAACCTGGTGTACCAACAAAACAAGTACAAATCGACAATACTTCCTAGAGCTTAGAAAAAAAAGCAAAAAAAGAAATGCGTAATGACAAAAAAAGTTATATCTAGCTACAAAAAACTCGCTACAACAATCCACAAAAATTCTGGTTCACAATCAACCACATTCTCCAACCAGACAAAATCACTTCCCCAAACCCTAACACTGAGGGTGATGACATTGATATTGCCACCCAGTTTAATGATTGTTTCACCTCCTCAGTCCAAAGGTTATTCAACAATTTCCCCACTACTACTACTACTACTACTACAATTACCCCCAAAATATGAAACTGTCACTGTAAGACCAACACCCAATTCTCTCTCAAACCAGTTCCAACTGACCTAATTCGTAAACACCTTGCCAAATTGAAACCCACCACTCTCGCTGCTGATAAACTCCCCGCTGATTACCTCAGGATTGCCGCCTCTGCCATCACCTACCCTATTTCCATACCCATCAATAGATCCATAACTGAACACACTGTCCCCTCTCTCTGTAAAAGTTCTTACATCCTCCCCCTACACAAAGGTGGATCCTCGACAGAACTTAGTAATTATCGCCCCATAGCTATACTACCTCCCCTATCAAAAATCTTAGAAAAATGTGTACACACCCAACTACTGAATCATCTTCTTCAGTAGAACCTGCTAGAAAATTCCCAACATAGATTTCGGCCAAAACATAGTACCACCTCTGCCCTTATCCTTTACTGACCATGTCAAACAAAGAAATCTCGGTAACTTAGTATGTATTGTCTTCCTAGACCTATCAAAGGCATTTGACATGGTATCCCACTGCAAATTACTATTGACTCTCTCTGAGCTCAATCTGGATAACTCCTCTCTACTGTGGTTTAAAAATTATCTGTCCCTCTGGCAACAAACTGTTAAATGACATAACTCTCTCTCCCCTCTCCTCCCAGTGGAACAAGGTGTTCTATAAGGATCCATTCTTGGTCCCTTACTATTTTCCATCTTTTCCATCTCTACCCAACAAACTGCTGTACTACAGTATGCTGATGAGACCCCCCCTTATTTGCTCAGCCCCCTCTCTACAATTAATCCAAGATAGAACCCATATAGAAAAATGGCTAAATTCATACTAAACCCATCTAAGACCCAACTCATGATCTTCCACCCAAGCAAAACTTTCACCCTTATCTCGCCATTCTCAATAGCATCCTCCAACAATACCCTTATCATACCAGTAACCCAAGGCAAGCTACTAGGTTTAACTATTGACCAAAACCTAAAATTCGACAAACATATAGCACTAACAATTGCCAAAGTTCATAAGAAACTAGGTTCAATCTACCGCTGCAAGAGCTTCCTCACACAGCAATCCCAAATCACTATCTGTCGTACCCATCTACTCTCCACCTTAGTATACGCTTCCTCAGTTCTAACTAACCTAAACAAATCTGACCTTCTGAAACTATCTACCTACTACAATAACATCTCACAATTTGCAACCAATGCTAAGTTTTGATGTTCTGTAGTCATATCTCGCCTTCATTCTTGCATATGGGTTCAGAGCCAATCCTCAGCTCTGACTCAGCTGATTACAAAGCTCAAAGTCTCTTAGTTGGCTCGTGGCAAGGTAGGTATCCCATAGTGCACTAGTAAGAATCCCCAGACCTCGTTTGCCACTTCTACGAGTTCAGAAGTGCTTCTTGCTTGGCCGTGGCTAAGTCCTTATTTTTCATTAGTATCAAAGCGCTTATTGATATTTCTGCTTATAAGATAGCTTAGTTTACATAGTTTTAGTAATAGTTTTTCATAGGTAGATAATAGTGTGTTATTGATCATTTTTTCCGTAGTTATTGCTGAGAACTTGTTGGCCGTCCTAGGCCCGTTTTTGTTCTCCGAGTGGTATCCTTTCTCTGACTTAGTTTTCCTATTTAGTGTAGGTCCACATTTGTGTTAGGACCTTGTTTTTCCAGTTTTCAGTAGAGTAGTATATTGTGTACAGTGTATTTTACAATTATTGGCTAGTTTTTGCCTGCTGTTTAAATTTACAATTTGTGGTATTTTTCTGACTTGGCTTCTTTCTTGTTTTCCAGTAGCTAGGTCCATTTAAGTTAGAGGACCTAGTACTCTATTTAACTTTTCTGGTGTTTTTTTCCTCAACAGGGCTAGGCCTGTGTAAGTTAGAGGACCTAGTCCTCGGTTGTGTAGTTTTCTTACAGGGCCGGGCCCGTTTAAGTTAGAGGACTTTGTCTTCTCTTCTGTCTTTATAGAAGTTCTGTTTGTACTAAGCATGTCGAAGGAGTCCAAAGATCATAAACCTTTGGGTTTTAAAAAGTGCCTTAAGTATTCCCAAAAAATGTCAGTTACTGATGGGCATAGTAATTGCATTTACTGCCTCGGAGACATTCATCTACAGGAAACTTGTTTTTTCTGTCACTCCTTCAGCTCCAGAGTTCTCCAAGAAAGGAAGAACAAATTAATACTGAAAGGTCTCCTTAAACCTTCTTTTGAGGAGGACTTAGCAAGTTCTTCATCATCCTCCAAGTCTCCCTCCACAAAGAAAGAGAAAGTCAAGTCATCAGAGACATTCTTCTGCACCCACTGTTTTGTCTGGACCTCCTCAGAAAACATTAAAATTGGATAAGCCTTCTACCTCTTTGGCTCCACTGTCCTCGGAGCTGCTAGAGGTTATCGATGTTGACACTGCAGTGTTGGCCCCAAGTCCTTCAGAACCAACTACTGAGAAATTGCATCGGAGCCGGTCTAGAGAGCTATTGCCTATCTCTCATATTACAGAGATCTAGGTTGCCTACCCTGTCATCCAGATCCTCCCAAGAGCCTTTCGGAAGAGGATGTAGAGAGAGAGTAGTGCTTAGACTTTTGAAGTCATCTGCTGTACCAAAATTGTTGCTAGCTCTGACCCAGTCAGTTCTGGAGCCATCTAAGACCATTATTCCTGTTGCTGTTCCTCCTCCGAGCCGTGTTGGTCATTTGGAGCCAGATGTTTCAGTGCCACCTGTTGTGGAACCCTTGGTTCCAGTACCCCTTGTGGCTGTCTCGGAGCCGAATTCCACTCAGACACCTTTGGCACCGTCCTTGGTGTCTAGGAGTCGAAGCTCACCAGTTGGCCTCGACAGGGATGCTTGGACCCGAACCTCCTCGGTGCCGAGCCTACCTCTCAGTGCGTCGGCTAGGTTGAGCTTAGACCTTACATCCATCTCGGAGCCAATCACTTTGGACCCGAGGACTACCTGCATTTCCTTGGAATCGGAGCTGTCCTCAGAGCTGGAGAGATCTGCTTTTGAGATGATGAGCGTGCTGTCTCAATTGTCAGCTCCACACAAAGGTACAGATACTCTTCCCCCTCAAGCACCAACCTCTTTCTCAGCACTGTCTCTCTCTCTCTCAACAGCAGAGACCCACAGCTTCCAGAGCCCCTGTGGGTGACACCCAGTCTTCCAAGACCTCCCCAGACTACCCTTCTGAGGAGCCCCCTCGAAAGAGAACATGCAAGAGGAAGCATATAGACTCCTCGGATGAGTCCATCACCTTGGACACTGTCCTTGAGGAGTCAGAAGGGTCCCCCCGGTCATCCTCTGATGATATCTCCTTTGTAGATATCTTAGAGATCCTAAAGCAGAGAGGTGGCTGGCCCACTGTCACCCCTTCTGATGAGGAGTCAGTATACCTGAAGGCTTTTGGGTCTCAACCATCAGCCTCTTGGGTGTCTCCACCTTTTGATGAGCTCCTGGACCTAGTTAGTCAAAAGGTGTGGGGAAACTCCTGATGCCGTGGAACCAGTCCCCAGAAGACCCAACAAATTTCTCTCATCCCCCAAAGAGAAAGAGTTCTTAACCAAAAGTGTGCCTGTAGATGCCATGGTGGTGGTGGCAGCCACAAAGAAGGAACTAGCGGAGACTTCTACATCTGTCCATCCACCGAACAAGGAGTCTTGAACGATGGATAGATTCGGGAAGCATATCTTCTCTTCAGTGGCTTTTACTCTCAGATCACGGAATTACCTCACACATTTTACAAGGCTTCAAAGAGATCTCCTAAAGGAGCTAGGAGATGCTCTCCAAGGTACATCAACTGAAGGAGTCCCTGAGGAAGTTACTGTTCAGTTGTCCAACTTAAACTCCATTGTTAACTCCTCCATGAGGCTGATCTCCTATGCAGCAGATGAAGCGAGTAGGGCAGTGGGTACAGGGGTTTCCCTTAGGAGACAAAAGACACAACAACTTTCAAATCCCTGCTAAAAGATCTCCTCTTCAAAACTTGGATGTGTTCCTGTACAGAACCAGACTATTTTCACCTGTTCCTGACTTTCAACATCCCTAGATCACAGGTGTACTGTGTAGATGTTCTTCATCTCACATTGCTGCAGTCCTTACACTTGGGTAGTCCGCTGTCCTCGGTCGGCCCGAATATCAAAGTATAAGGCTGACGTCGGTCAAGGCACATTAGACTGACATCAGGACGTCAGGGTACAAATGCGCATGACCGACGTCATATCCTCAGTCTTTTTTGCCGCATGGTCCGATGCAGAAGCAGCGTTGCAAGTGCCGTTCGGCGTTCTGAAATTTTTCGAATTCGGAGTTTCAGACCGAGTCAAAGTTGGCTAAGTACCCCGTTGGGGAATATTTTAGTTTTTTCTTTCCTCAGTGGTTGACCGGATGTCAGAAAAAGTGAATAACTGTATTTCTTGTGGGAAGCAGATACCGCATAGAGATTATCATACTTTGTGTATTCCTTGTTTAGGGCCTGAGCACGACGTTGTTGGGTGTCACTTTTGTGCTAGATTCAATAAGCGCACTATTAAGAGGAGGTTAGATTGTGCCAGGTTAGTCTTCGGGAAGCGGTGCAATTATAATATGCCGTCGGATGCTCCGACGTCCGCTTCTTCCAAGAAGCGCAAGGACAAAGCAGCTAAGCCCAGGCAGAAGAGCCGTCCGCATCGGACGCCGGTTCTTTAGAGGTGTCGGTGGAGCCGGGGGCTCCACCGGAGGTTTCTCTGGAGTCCCAGGGGGAGACTTTGTTATTGCAGGATGTGGCCTCTCAGGAGGCAGGTCAGGCTGAAGGGGCCTCTCAGGTTACTGTACTCCCTCCCTTCCTAGGGTGGTTAGGCCTTCTCCTTCTGTTTCCAAGGCTTCTCCCAGAGGCAGGCCAGGTTTAGCTTCAGTTGGTGTCACTCCTAGTTCTTCAGGATCTGTGCCCAAGAAGCATATGCTTAAAATGGCAGAAGATTTGATTACTTTGATTAGAGGTTCTTTGCCCCTCCTGATAAGAGACCTAGGGTGGAACCTGAGTTGGGGAGTTTTGAGCAGGCTTCGGATGTTTCAGAGTCTTCGGCTGAAGACTTGCAGGAGTATTCTCCTTATTCTGATTCTGATGTGGATGATTCTACTCCTTCTGCTTCTCCTCCTGAGGATTTTTCTTTTCAGAGACTCTTCACTCCATGAGGGAGCATTTTAAGTGGGAAGGTCAGGACTTCTCTGATTCCAGGAAAAGGCTTAGGGAATTTTTGTTTTTACCCCAGCATAGGCCTTTGGCTATACCTCCTGTTCTGGATGTTGTGGAAGATGTGTTTGCAGAGGCTTCTCTTAATCCTGATTCTTTGCCTCCTGCTCCTGTTAAACCGGATAGGTATTACAGGGTGCCTGAAGCTCATAAGTATCTTTTAAGAGTCCTAGGGCGGACCCAGAAACTGTTAGTCAGGGGCCTAAGGGTGTTAAGGCTTCTGTTGTTAAAAATCCGGTTCCTCCAGATAAAGAGGCCAGGGCTTTGGATAGATGGGGAAAGAAAGTCTATACTTCTTCCACCCTTGCTATGAGGGCTTTGAATTGCCAGTTTCACATATTGAAATACCAAAACTATCTACTTTCTCAATTGAAGTCTAAGGTAGATGCTCTGGCGGAAGGTATTGAGTGTAAAGAGTTACAAGATTTAGTACATGTTTCTGAACAGGTGGGTAAGCATTCTTTGCAATGTGGTTTTGATGCTGTACAGGCCTCGTCTAGGGTGGCTGCCACTGGGTCAGTTCTTCGCAGGCACGCCTGGCTGAGGGATCAGAATTTATCTGACCATGTTAAGACAAGGATTTTAGATGCTCCTTTACAATCTGATGTGTTGTTTGGTTCACCTGTTGAGGCAGTCTTAAAGAAAATGGAAGACAAGGCTAAGTCTATGCAGACTGTTAAAGATTTTTGCAGGTTCAGCCTCCAAGTTTAGTAGAAATTGGCCTACCAAGGGGTGGACGATCCTTCTTATGATTCTCAGTCTAGGGGTAGATCTAGACGTGGTAGGGGCAGAGCTCAGGGCTCTTTCAGGCCTAGAACAGGGAGTTCTCCTGCACAGTCTTCGGGTGAGGGCAGGGGTCAGTCCTTTCGTAAACAGACCCAATGACCTACCTTTTCAGCTGCCAGAGCCTTCTGCCTGGCAGCACCTTTGGGAGGAAGGTTGACACTTTTCAAGGAAAATTGGAGTTTAATTACCCAAGACAGATGGGTATTGGATATCATACACCAAGGTTACAGGTTTTATTTCCATACCTTGCCTCCTTTCAAAGGCATGCCAGACGTTCCTCCTCAGCAAAGAATAGAGGCTCACAAACAAATTTCTCTGTTACTTCAAATAGGGGCCATACAGCCAGTCCCTATGCCAGAAGTGGGCCTAGGATTTTATTCTCGCCTGTTCCTAGTACCAAAGAAGGGGAACACGTGGAGACCAATTTTGGATTTATCTATCCTCAACACTTATCTGGACATTCCCAAGTTCAAAATGTTGACATTACAACAGCTTTTACATCTGCTGGGCAAAGATCATTGGATGGTAACTTTGGATCTCAAGGAGGCTTACCTTCATGTTCCTATCAGACAGAGTTGCAGGAAGTATCTGCGTTTTGGCTGGGACTTCTCATTATCAGTTCTCTGCATTGCCCTTTGGCTTATCTACTGCGCCCAGAGTGTTCACGAAAGTTCTGGCTCCAGTGATAGCTTTCTTCAGGCTAAAAGGAATACAGATCTATCCTTATTTGGACGATTGCCTGATTCTGGCTCAAGGAAGGGACGAACTTCTTCATCATTTGGAATATGTGATAGCAGTGCTAAGATGCCTGGGGTATTCTGTGAACGAAATAAAGTCCAGTCTAGTACCCTCTCAGGACATGTGCTTTCTGGGTGTAAGACTGAATACAGCATCCCAGATGGCCTCTTTGACCCCGGACAAACAAAAGAATCTTTCCCTTTACTTTCATCAATTGTCTCATCAGTCCAGGCTGACTGCAAGGACAGTCCTTCAAGCCTTGGGGTTCATGGCATCTTGTATTCTGGTGCTTCCCAATGCCAAACTGCATATGAGGAAGCTACAATGGTATCTCAAGAATGTATGGACACAGCACTGCCAGGATCTGGACACTGTCATTCAAATAATACCTTGCATTCAAAAGGAATTTTTGTGGTGGGCTCAGGAATGTCACCTAAACAAGGGACTCTCTGTGACCCGGCCAGAGGCGAGTCAGATTCTAACGACACATGCCTCAGACAAAGCTTGGGAGCTCATCTAAATGGAAAGTGGATACAAGACAAGTGGCCTGCCAGACTACAACATCTACATATCAACTTGAAGGAGATGTTAGCAGTCCAGTTTGCATTAATAGCTTTCAAGGAGTTACTTCTTCCAGGGCAGGTGTTGATTCTAACAGACAACACAACTGTCATGTGGTACATCAACAAGCAAGGGGAACACATTCTTATCCTCTATGCAGGCAAGCAATGATTTTGTGGGAGACTGCTCTCAGTTTACAGCTAAATCTTCAGGCAAGGTTTCTGCCGGGAGCACAGAACTCCTTAGCAGATGTGTTGAGCAGACGAATTATGGATCCCCACGAGTGGAAATTGGATCCTCATGTATTTCAGAAATTGACAGTGTCATGGGGAACTCCAGACATAGATCTGTTCGCTTCTCCACTAAACCACCAGCTGCCAAAGTTTTGCACGAAAAGGTTTCATCCCACAGCTTGGAAAGTGGATGCTCTTTCTTTCAATTGGAGCAATCTTCATGTGTATGCATTTCCTCCTCTGCCTCTCCTCCCAAAGGTACTTCTAAAGGTCAGACAGGACAAGCCAAGGATGATTTTAATAGCTCCAGATTGGCCTCGACAGCACTGGTACCCATTACTGAGAAGTCTGGTACGGGAGCCTCCATGGCCTTTGCCTTCGATTCCACACCTGTTGTCTCAGGAGGACAGTCATTTACTCAATGTCAAGCTTCACTCTCTTCACCTAACAGCCTGGCATAGTCTGTTTTGAACCATAGAGGGTCTCAACTTCCACAGCAAGTTTTGAATGTTATTTTGGAAGCTAGAAGGCCTAGTACAAGGAAAGTGTATGCAGATAAATGGAAGAGATTTTTTATTTTGGAGTGCAGCAAAGGATTTTGATGTTTCTGAGCCTAATTTAAGTGTGGCTCTTCAATATCTTACTGAGTTACTAGACAAAGGTTTGTCCTTCTCTTCTATTAAGGTTCATGCTGCAGCAATTTCGGCTCACTATGACTGTGACCCACCATTGTTTTCTCATCCTTTGTTCAAGCAATTTCTTAGAGGGGCAAAGAATATAAGACCCCCACGTAGAGCTCCTACTCCTGCTTGGGATCTCAATTTTGTGTTGGAGAAACTCACTCTACAACCTTTTGAGCCTGCAGCTACTACTGAGTTGAAATATTTATCATGGAAGACTGCTTTTTGTTGGCCATTACCTCTGCAAGAAGGGTTTCTGAATTACAGGCCCTTATGGCGGTTGAGCCTTTCTTAATTTTCCATAAGGATAGGGTATCTTTGCGTACTAATCCTTCCTTTATGCCTAAAGTGGTTTCTAGTGTGGCTTTAAACCAAACTATTCATTTGCCTACTTTTTATGCAAATCCCCAAAATAAAGGGGAAAAGATTTTGCACACTTTAGATGTACACAGGCAGTTGCGATATTATTTGAGCAGAACTAAAGGGTTCAGGCAGTCTCAGCAGTTGTTTGTTTCTTTTGCTTTGAGTTCTCAGGGCAAGCCTGTGTCGAAACAAACTATTTCTAAATGGATTGGGTTTTGCATTGCTTTCTGTTATTCCCATCATGGCAAGGAAATTCCAGCTGGGATTAGGCCTCATTCCACTAGGGCTACTGCCACTGACAGCCTTTTAAGGGGTGGCAACTAAAGATATTTTGGAGGCAGCTACTTGGAGTTCAGTGCATACTTTCTCTAAGCATTATCACCTTCCACTTTACTCTAAATCTAGGGCTGGTTTTGCCACTGCTATTTTACAGGGCATTTTGGCAGCTCCTGCTTCTTTATAGTTTTGCCATCCTCCCTTACCTCTGCTTTGGGATTCTACCCAAGTGTAAGGATTGCAGCAATGTGAGATGAAGAACATAGTACAGTTTTGTACCTACCATAAATGTAGATGTTCAAGATCCACATTGCTGCAGTCCAATTTACCCTCCCTCCTTCCCCTCTGTGTTTAGAGGCGGTTGTGTGGGTTGGGTTGTAAATATTGTGTATATTGTATACTTTGTACATATTATTAGTGCAAGGGTGGTTGGTTGGTTGTTTGCTGTCTTTTGGTTTTGACCTTTCTTTTTAGGGTCTTCTGACATCTGGGGCAAGAAAAGACTGAGGATATGACGTCGGTCATGCGCATTTGTACCCTGACGTCCTGATGTCAGTCTAATGCGCCTTGACCGACGTCAGCCTTATACTTTGATATTCGGGCCGACCGAGGACAGCGGACTACCCAAGTGTAAGGACTGCAGCAATGTGGATCTTCGAACATCTACATTTATGGTAGGTACAAAACTGTACTTTTCACTTAGTGCATAGTACTGTGAACCAGGTGTTTAGGCCACCTTTATAGTTATGATTTCTAGTTTATGATCCTGTTTGTCTATGGAAACTTCTTTTTGAATTTATGTTCAAGCAATATATATATATATATATATATATATATATATATATATATATATATATATATATATATATATATATATATATTCTATATTTGTTGTATAATATCTTGTTAAATTGTTTCTCAGTATTCTAACCACTGTATACTGTATGAATTTCAAAACTCTAATTTTTTCTCCTTTTATATGTTTTATGCTTTTTGTACAAAATAACTATATATATATATATATATATATATATATATATATATATATATATATACATATATAGTAAAATGTTTTATTATTTTAATAATATTTTACTATGTAATTGGAGCTTTTCTCCCCAGGCTTCCGCTGAAAATGGTCACCTTGTGTCCAGTCGGACTAACCCAGTAAACAAATGGGAAATAAATAAATAAATATGCTAGAAGAATTTAAGAACTTCAAGAATTATCTTCCAAGCCCCCATACTTGATTTTTCCACAAAAATAGCCTCACCTTGCGTACCAGTGCTTCCTTCCTACCTAAAGTGGTGTCAGAATCTAACATTAACCAAGTCATTCACCTGCCTGTATTTTTCCCATACTTTACGAATAAAGGAGAATATATGCTGTTTTTACAGGATGTTCATAGGCAGTAACATTTCTACCTGCACAGAACAAAAGAAATTAGAAAGACAGACCAATTGTCTATTTCCTTTTCACAGAAATTGGGCAAATCAGTTACAAAGGTAACTCTAGCCAGATGGTCGACGGATTGCATTTCATTTGTCTACAAAAAATTGACTCTCCCCTTACCAAACCTATTAAAGGCTCATTCAACCAGACCTATGGCTGTTTACACTGTATTCCAGTCTAAAGCATCCATGGACAACAAATGTGCGGCTACAGCTTGGTCAAATCCTCATAGCTTTATCTCTCATTACAAACTGGATCTGGTCTCAAGGGGAAGAGTGGCCTTTGGCTCAACCATACTCAGAAATATCCTTCCTTAGAATCCACTCAGAAATCTAGGTAGCTGGGAACTCTGTCTTATCCATTGAGAAATGAATGAAAATTGATAACAACAGATAAAGAAGTTATGTACTTATCATAAAATTCTGTCTGTGTTGTCCATTTTAATTTTTCCTCAACTGCCCACCCTCCATTTCTCACAAATTACTTCTGAAGGAATGCAGAAGCAATGAGATTAGTTAGATGGGGATGAAGATTATTATTTTGTAACATTTAATATAGCAGACATTACTGAATTAGAAGTGGGAGGTTTTTCAGATCTGGTCAGAAATTGTTTACTTGTAAGTGGAGATTCAGTTATTAGAGGAACTGAGAGAGGATAATAAACATTGGATAGTGTTATGCTTCCAGAAGCAAAACTAGAAGATGTGAGTAGGGCCTTTGAATGCCTAAATGCGAAAAAGTATGGAGCTGATTTTTATGCATGTTTAGTTCAAATGATCTCATCTTCAAGGACTTCACTGACTGTTATGGAACTTAAAACCCTCTTAAATAATATAGCTTGCATGGGTGTTAGGACATATTTTTCACAAAACACATACAGAAAGTAGAGCCTGGTCAGAGTGAATGAAAAGATTTTTTGGGGGTAAATAACTGCATGAAAAATGGTCCATTTTGAAAAATGGAAATATGTACAGTATTCAAGCCTCATTTAGGCACATGTGTTTAGACAGTATGGTGTAACTTGTCAGTCAAGGGAAGAGAATTTTTGCAGCAGATTAATTGCAGTATTTGACTAACACAAGACAGAATTTTGCCATGTCAGAAATTTAACAGTTCATGGATAACAACATTTCATGTATGTCTGATAGTTGTTAATGCTACTGTAGGAGCATTAGCAATATTTTTAATTGGACAATTTGCTCCATTCCATCAAGATTTATGTTGTTTTTTGTGAAACCTGATTAAAAAAACGACTGGAAACCAGTTCTGTTAGGCTATAAATGCTTTTACTGCAACAGACATTATAATAAAAAAAATCAGGTGGAGGTGTTATGGTAGGGATTAAAGATTGTTATGACACCTGTAATTATTGCATATTTAGTAATAACACTAATATTATAGATAGTGTGACTGAGAATAAAGACGATCCTGGAACAGATAATTGTTGGAGTATATAGACCACCAAAGTCAAGTGCTGATGACTTAGAGGAGTTCATGTTTCTTGCTTAAAATACAACAGGGAAAATAATCGTGGCTGAGGACTTAAATTTACCAGAAACAGACTGGGAAAATATCAGTTTAATATTAGTAAGGAAATTATTTACATTGTATGTTCAGTAACAACAATTGCTTCAGATTGCAAAAAAGCCTACTAGGTAATGGAACATACATTATTTGTGTTCCTAAGGAAATTATTGTTACTGTACATCAGTGCTGGTAAAAATTAACATGAAGTACAGTGATCATGGGGTTATAAAAGATAAATTGTTGCTAAATAGTTCTACCAAATTGAAATGTAAACCAAAGCACAGAAGATTAATAACAGACTAGATGGAACAGTCACTAAGTAAAATGAATAGTATTGATGCATTCAGTGGAAAAACTGCAGAAAGAATGTAGCAGGTGTTGAAAGAGAAATTGTTTGAATGCAAAAAATAAAAAATAAAATTTTAACATCATGACCAAGGCACACAAGGTCTGGAGGATATATTTCCATAAGAACAATATACTTGATTAAGGTGAGAGATAAAAACATAAGAATTGGAAAAGAGGTCAAACTGTAACTTTGAAAACTGAAATAAACAAGCTGGACAGACGGATTAAACATATTGTGACAAAAGATCAATTAAAATTTGAAAATTTATATAAAGATATTGAACATAATTGGAAACCATTTTATAGATACATAAGGTGATAGGAATGAAGACATACAAATTGATGAACTGTAGATTATAAAATGTATTCTCCAATACAACAGATTATTGAAATATTTACAAAACAGCATGCAAAGCAGAGCTGGATCCAGCAGTAGGCAACCTAGGCGCTGCCTAGGACCTGCGTTGGGGGGAGCTGGAGATGGCTTTGGGGTTTATTTAAAAAAAATTAAATAAAAATCACTTCTGTTAAAGCCTGAAGATGTCTGCAAACACTGGAAGGGTTTTGGACCACGTGAGACTTTCTGCAAGAACACAGCCAGGCTTTAGGACCTCATGGGAGACTTTCTGCAAGAAAGGCAAGCCCCAGAAAACTCAGTGTTAAGATGTTATCCTAAAGTAAACCACAAGAGATTTAACAGCAGAGAAGCTGGGGGTTTAGATATGGTGTCCACACTGACATGGAACAGAAGACAAGCTGAAATGGAACAGAACAGCCATGGGACTTGAAGAGGAATGAATGGCAGCTGAAACAGTAACAGAGTGCAGATTTTACCAAACAACAGAGCAGGTTTGTGTGGCAGAGCAGCCAGAGGACCAAAGCAGAACAAACAAAATGGTGAATGCAGATTTGAATGAACACTGTATGTGTGTAATACCTCTAGTTAGGGATGGCAGGTTGCTTAATTAACTTGCTCAGGATCAAACACTGTAACTTGGTTGCAGGTGATAAGAGCCTGAATATTTTACATCAACTACCAGACTGCTCAAATAATTGTGAGTTTCAGTCCATTATCAAGGAATTGTGAGTTTTGAGGGAAGAGAAGTTTACCGTTGCTCATGCTAAGTCTGTTTTCAATGTGCAGCTGTTTTGTTTAGCAGATTGCCATCAGTATTCGTGCTATAGAATTTGAAAGCAGTCTTAGTAGCACAGCAGGTAACATATTTGCTTTTGGTGTAAGAGGCTGTGGGTTCTGCAGTACACTTTATGGGGGATGCCTAATAATGAGCAACCTGTTGGTTTGCTAGACATTCCCTATTGCAGTATTACCAGCTTACCAATTTTCTTTTTTTAATACAACATAGGCAAATTAGTCTTTAAGGGCAGGAGGCACTGAATTTGTAGAGGAGACATTGAAATGTAAAGTTGTTTGCCAGCAGCAACCTTTCATTAGTTCTAGATCTCTTTGCTGTGGAATTACTCAGATGAATTTTACTTCTGCAGAGATTGTCCATATTGACTGATATGGGTGGATTGTAATGACAGAAAATTGAGTAACTTTTTATGGTTGAAATGTTCTAAAAATAGGTAGTTTTGTCATTATTGGTTCGTATGTTTTGTTACAGTGCTTGCTGGAAAAATGTTCAAGACCACAAATTAAAAGACACTGTAACAAATGTTGCTATATTATACAGTGAATATGCATGGTCCTAAAAATGTGTGCAAGGGACCTATAGTTTGACAACAGCCCATATGTAAACTTAAATCTGTTACTGGGCAAAAACATTTTCTTTGAATGTGGGTTTCAGTGCTGTTTAAATGAATGTGACTTCCAAGGGCAGAGAAGTTTACTGTCCATGCGAAGTATTTTTTCATTGTGAAACTGTATTTTGTTTAGCAAGTGGCTATCTATGTTTATGCTGTAAATTTTGAAATAAATGTTTTAAATTAAATCCAAGTATCTTAATCATTGTAGAAGTAAAGAAAATAATATGCACACTGACAGGTTTGAACAGTGTTTGTGGTAACTGGGTATAAATGATCAAGTAATAGGACATTGGAATGGCCGCCGGGAGTCCCTGTTTTATTACCCTGCTTAGGACCATGATATGGCTCTGGTGCAAAGCAGATTGGCTCCACAAAGGGGGTGATAAATTGTCCCAGTAACATTCAGGTAACTTCAGGCACCGAAATTAAATTAATTATATTGAAAAGGAACCACACAAACTGGACCCAAGGGAAGCACAGGGAGGAGAAGGAATTAGTATTAATGAGTACCATTATACCTGTTAGTCACCAGGTCATTTAAGTATGAGGAGATTCCTCAGGATTGGAGGCATGCAATTGTTTAACCTGTCTTTAAGGGAAAGTGAAATAGGACAAATCTAGAGTCGTACAGACCCATAAGTTGACTTTCATGTTGTGGACAAGCATTAGTGAAAGTTATTTTGGATAAATTATTATCAAAATTGGAAAGGTTGAAACTTGGAACTATATATCAGCATGAATATTTGTTGAAAATAGATGTATAACCATCTATGGTGGTCTATAACAATATAATAGCTATAAACGAAAAACTGTGCTGTTTATATAGACCAGCAATTGATAGAGTGGTACACAAAACAATGATTAATAAATTAGAACAAGTAGGTATTGGTATAATCTTGATAAGGTGAATAGCTGCATGACTTGCATATAGGACATGTCAAGTATCGTATAGCAATTGGACAGGTGACTTGAAAATGGGTTCAGATAGCGCATGTCGGCAAAAAAAAAAGAAACATGGTCTAAATTGACCATTTGGGCTCAGGAGAGTAATATGTTGATAAATACATCAAAAACTATGCATATGAGATTTAGGAGGCCTAGATTGAAAGGTGAATATTTACTACACCACAGAGTGATTGAAACTGTAGATTAATTTAAGAACCTGGATATGGGTAGATCCAGATTTGAGTTTTTCTATTGTATCAACCATTTGGTTAGTGATAGTTATAGAACTATACAGTATAGAATAATAATGTGGAAATCTTGCAAGAAAACCAGCACAAGGAAATGAAAAAGGGTACATCAGAAATATACCAAGGGCATCCATAGATGTACAGTGTAAGTTGTGTGAAAGATTAAAATATCTGAACACATGTATAGTGTCTCTTACTGCTATTTAAGATAAGACCTTATTCAGGTGTATAAGGCATTTAGAGACAACTACCTCTGGGAGTGTTTGGGGTTATCAAACAGTAATAGAGAATTATCAGACTACTTGTGTAAGAGATTATATAGTAATGAGAAATATAATAATTTGTTTTGTGAGAGAGTAGCTGATGCATGAAATAGATTGGAAAATGATATTAAAAAATCTTAACTAGTGCTTGCTTTAATAACAACTTGGATACTTATTATGGGAATGATTGATCCTACTCATCCAGTCCATCTGATATGACATATCAGTTGTCGAGCAGTCCAGAAGATTATGTGCTCCAGCCTTGAGCCTTTCCAAATGTTTCAGTTATATAAATCCCCCCCCCCCCAACTAATGCAGATATCATTTGCCACCTCTTGAAGTCACAATACTGATCTTGGCAGATAAATGCTGCACCTCTTGTTTGTTGTTTTAAAATTGGAGCAGATAGCTAATTGTGGGTCTTTGACCATCTTTGGTAAAGTGTTAAATCTTTGAAATAGTTTGTGTAGGGGTTTGTGGATATTTCTCTTAGAAACAACAAAATAACTATTCTTCTGTGAGTTCTGTTAGCTGTAGCATTGGATTATAGAGTAAGGAATGTAGTTGGCTTCACACTTTGTGGAGTGCTCCTTAAAAAAATTCTTGTGTGTGTATGTGCTTAT